>NC_134883.1:7091699-7104199 GCF_041734735.1 Babylonia areolata
TTGGCGCAGACTCCCCAGTAGCTCGAGTCACTGCGTTCGGTCAAATCCATATACGCAACACCACATCTGCCAAGCAGATGCCTGACCAGCAGCGTAACCCATCGCGCTTAGTCAGGCCTTGAGAAAAAAAAAATATATATATTAAAAATAATAAATAAAATTTTAAAATAAAATAATAAAATAAAATGAATAAAGTTAAAAAAATAATAATAATAATAATAAAATAAAATAAATAATTTTAAAAACTCCAATATAATGAGCTCTGAGCGCCTCCGACATGAAACAGTGCATGATTATGCACTAGTGCACAATGGCATACAATTGTACATGAAGACAAGACAATCGGAATAATGATGAGTTTCCCCAAGGACACAAGACCTTGACAAAACCAGCGGGGAACTCGAGCCATGTGATCACTCGGATGTGAAGTCCAACGCCCAGCCGTTTCTTTCACACTTCGTGCCTCCCATACATCGAAACAATACTAAAAACTGCAGATGTGAATAATCACACCAAACGAAAAAGAGCACAAAATAATCCCATCTCACACACACACACACACACACACACACACACACACACGCCTGCGCACGAACATTGAACACACACACACACACACACACACTCTCTCTCTCTCTCTCTCTCTCTCTCTCAGAGAGAGAGAGAGTAAACACCCGCCCACAAGCACAAACACTGCATGAAGATTTTCAATAGAGGGGAAAAAAGAAAAGAAAAAAAATATCATGTTTGTCATGAACCGTGTCTTTTGCTTCACACTGAGGTATACATTCAATGCTTTTGAAAAGATTCAGATCCACTTACACGCGCCAACGCGTGCGAGAGAGAGAGAGAGAGAGAGAGTGTTCTTCAGTTTCCACATACTGTGATTTTAGACGAAAAAAAATCCATGTGCAAAGGAGCGAGAGTCGAGAACAAATTGAACTGTAAACTTGATTAAATCAAATGTCCAACTGGATTGCGAAGCAAACTTTCAGAAAATTGTTAGATGTTATCAACAACATCTTTAAACGTTTTTTCCCCGAAAATCTACGTAGACAGGCCTTTAAAGCCTCACATTCAAAAAGTACATGTGTATTTGGGAGTGGTCCACCACAGCAGCAGGTTACACTTGAACTACATCTATACTAGTTTTAACTCACTCAGTACGGCCAGTCCTCTCTTCTCCTCTACACAGACCCCTCGGATGTCCAGTGGGTGTCTGAATGACCCAACCTTTAGCTTCCGTCGTCAGAATTGTGGTATTCTTTGTCAACATTCACCTCTTCAGTATAAGAGCCTTCCGCTTGCAATATTTTGATGATGGTAATTGGGGTGAAACGCTGTTAACGTCGTCCCTTTCGCCGTTCGTATGGAAAGAGTTAAAATTCACTCCGGACGAATAGTTTTCTCCTTGCTTTCCTGCAGAGGACCCATTTGTTAGCGTTAGGGGAATAAAAAAAAAATAAATAAATAAAATAAAACCATTAAGTAACTGAATGAAACTCCCTGTACTTGACCCACTGACCCCTCTTCTAATGTCGTGGGTACGACATCGTCCTCAATAGTATGGAGGGAGGAAAGGGAGGCCGGCCGCGCGCCAGCAGGCCGCCATCTTGCTGGAGGCAAGTACTGCCTGCCGCGAACGTCTCTTTCTCAGTCTCTCTGTGAGTCTCTCTAATTAAGCTGGTAAATCTGTTGTGCCTGAAAATTACCTTGGTTTTAATGTCTCCAAACAACTGAGAGAGAGAGAGAGAAGATTACTCAGCTGTAAAATGTTAACTGAGAGAGAGAGAGAGAGAGAAGGTTACTCAGCTGTAAAATGTTAACTGCGACGAAAACTTACAGGAGGGAGGGGGGCAAAGAAAGAAAATGAGATAAAGCTGATGGCGCGCGTGCACACACACACACACACACACACACACACACACACACACACACACACACACGCGCGCACACACACACACACACACACACACACACACACACACACACACACACACACACACACACACACACACACACACACACACACACACACACACACACACACACACACACACACACACACACACTGTTTTTGGATGTTGTTTTCTTGTTCGCTTTGTTGTTGTTGTTTTTTGTGGGACCTCCAACCTCTCAGCTAATTTTTTTCCCACTTTCTTTCTTCTTCTTTGTTTCCTTTTTTGGGGGGGGGGTGGGGGGGGGGGGGGGGGTTGGGGGGGGGGGGAAGTGGATGGAAACGTTCCAGTGAGAAGGGATGAGTTAACAATATTGGTGATTGTGGGGAGAAGCTGTGAGACACACTGGGAAAAGACAGAGGCTGGTATAGGATCGAGCTCACAGGATTTTGTTGTCATTTCTTTCAGGATTTCATGGACTTCTGTTTCAATTAATGGATTAAAGGAATGGAGAGGAGTGCCGTTGAATCGAGGATCAGGATGAGTAGGTTGGAAAGGCATTTGGTCTAAGATGGTACGAATATTCTGGACTTTGTCAAAAAAGAAAAAGGAGAAGACATTGGGGAGTTCAGATAAAGTGTAGGCAGAATGAAGAGGAGTCTTTTTTCAGTACTGAGAAGATTTGACATGATAGAGTAAAGAGATTTGGTGGATGTGGCATCGATAACTTGAGAAGAAAAGAAGTTTGTCTTCGTGGCTGATGAGATCAAATGTTTGACTTTATTTGTTTTCGGAAGATTTGATTGTGGACTTTCAGTTTTGTTGATCGCCATCGCCGTTCCAATTGGCGACGTTTGCGTTTTGCAAGTCGAATGTCTTGTGTGTACCACGGGGCGGAAGGTCTATCAGGGAGCATGCGGGTAGTGGGGGGTGCATGTTCATCCAGCAGTTGAGAGAGGACAGTGTTGTAATGTGTAGAGACATTGGTGCGGGAAGAAATTTTGGAAAAGCGTTCAGCAGCTTGAGAAGAAAAAGTGTTAATGTTGATGGATTTCAGGTTGCGACGAGTAAGGGACTTTTGGTTCTGGTAGGTTTTGAAATATTAAGCGAGAATATGACAGCAGAATGGTCAAAAATGAAAGATCGTTTGTTTGCCTTTATTTTATTTTTTAAATAAATAGTACTCTTTCTCATACCTATTATAGCAATGTATTGCCAAACAACGATGAAATATTTTGCTGAAAATGTCTACACTCTACTACCGTGCAGCAGTGAAATGTACGCTGCCAGCCTCTAACAAGATGGAGAACCGGTTGCCGCGTGCGGCGGCCTGTTTTTTTTGTTTTGTTTTGTTTTTTCCCCCCGCGGCTGCCACTCCTTCCCTGTCTGCCCGGTGGTGTACACCCACTCCCTCCCCCTCTTCACAGCCCTCAGAAGCTGAGTCACTGTTAGTACCTTCTTGCTGGTAGCATTCCTCACTGCAGATACTTTATTCAACGTCTTCATCATCCTCGTCGATGTCGAAGCATTTCAATCACTTCAGCAGCAGTAAGAAGCCGCTGTCGTGATCTAGTTTGCTCCGAAAATTTCCACTGTGTCGCCTGCGACGTATGCAGATTATCTTGTCATGTGCGGTTACCAAGGTCAACAGCTGTCCAGCGACTGCAGAGTCACGGAAACCTCACGAACTGAAGAAACTTTCCATTCGACCCTTGACACGTTAGCAACGCCCGGTGTAGCTTCGATTTTTATGCTACCCCATGAGGAAAACGTGGACAATTTTTTAATTGTCGAAACCACTATAGCGTTCCGTCGTCCGGAGTGAGTTAAAAGCATTATGTTTTAACCTGGAAACAAGGGAGATGATCTGCCTTAATTTTTATAGTAGTGAGGGTGAAATTGAAAAACTTCACATGCACCTTTTGGGCACTTTCCTTGGGTGTGAACAAACTGCTTTTCTAAACCTCTGTTCTCAACCCATGAATCTTTTTCTTATAGAATATAACTGTCTGATATAGACAGCGGAGAATTCATTTTTATACTTCATATTTCCTTACTGTGTGTGTGTGTGTGTGTGTGTGTGTGTGTGTGTGTGTGTGTGTGTGTGAATTTTACGTAAGTTTTGTTGCGAGGCGCATCAAACAGTAATTTTTGCTTTCGAGAGGTACGCGTTATGGAAAAAAAAAGTGTCATTATAATTTTTTCCCACACACTCGCGCGCGTGTGTGTGTGTGTGCGTACGTGAGTATTTTTCATATATATATATATATATATATATGTGTGTGTGTGTGTGTGTGTGTGTGTGTGTGTGTGTGTGTGTGTGTTGTTTGTGTCATTGTGTGGGGAGCGGGGGAGAGAGGGAGGGAATGGGTGTGTGTGTGTGTGTGAGTGTTTGTTCGTTCTTTTGTTTAACGTCTATCCACAATTGTGATTTTAGACGAACATCCATCACCTTTGACCACCCCACCCATTCCTTAAATCATCCCTAGTTTTTCTATTCCTCTCTCCTCAATTAGCAAAAAGAGAGAGAGAGAGAGAGAGAGAGAGAGAGAGAGAGAGAGAGAGAGAGAGAGAGAGAGAGAGAGAGAAAACGAACTTACTATTCAACCAGTAAAATTACAACAAAGAACCAATGGGGCTCCCGGTTAATTTCAAACACAAGTTCATTGTCATATAAAAAGTTTCTAATTGAAGCAGATGGAACTGCAGATTTTGTAAATGGAAGAGGTAGATATCTTTTACACTGTTGACATTCATATATGATATGCACGGGGGTAATTTCATTACAACAAATGCAAGTTACTTTAGAAGTATATTTTGTTTTCATGGCATCCAGTCGTATTCTGTCTATAAAACTGGTGAGCCTTCTGCTACTATAAAAGAAAACACGATCAGTTTTGCGCGAGTTTCTGGCAGCATTTTCTCTGACTTAGCCAGACTCCTGTTTCTGTTTATTGACATGGTTCCAGCTGGTCCTCTCTCTCTCTCTCTCTCTCTCTCTCTCTCTCTCTCTCTATCTATCTGTGTGTGTGTGTGTGTGTGTGTGTGTGTGTGTGTGTGTGTGTGTGTGTGTGTGAAATCATCAGGAATCACAAATGAGTCGGGAAAGCTTTAGTTGTCTGTAAGTTTGACTGACAATGGTTTCTCGTAAACTCAGTGACCAGTTTAGCTGATTTAATGTTACTGATTGAGAGAACTGTCACGCGTGAGCCGTGAAAGCTTTAGTTGTCTGTAAGTTTGACTGACAATGGTATCTCGTAAAGCTGATTAATGTTACTGGTTGAGAGAAGTTAGTCAGTATCAGTATCAGTAGCTCAAGGAGGCGTCACTGCGTTCGGACAAATCCATATACGCTATACCACATCTGAAGCAGATGCCTGACCAGCAGCCTAACCCAACGCGCTTAGTCAGGACTTGAGAAAAAAGAGATATAATAATAATAATAATAATAATAATAATAATAATAATAATAATAATAATAATGATGATGATAATAATAATAAGTAAATAAATTAAAAAAATAAAATAAAATAAGACAATAATGATAATAGATGAACACATAAGCAAATAAAGAGAAGTAAAGGAGACATTGAGAGTACATGATGATTATGATCTCGTTGGGGTCGAAGTCTAACAGTCTGTCGCCCGTCTGCACCCGACAGGCGCTTTTCTGATTCCGTTCTTCCTCAGCCTGCTCCTGTTCGGGATGCCTCTGTTCTTTCTGGAGGCCTACCTGGGCCAGTACACCTCCAGGAGCCCCCTGCACGTGTGGAGCATCTGCCCGCTCTTTAAAGGTGAGTGAATCATGGGGGATCTGCTCACTGTACAGATCAGTGTTCTTCTTCTTCTTCTTCTTCTGCGTTCGTGGGCTAGCAACTCCCACGTTCACTCGTGTGCACATGAGTGGGCTTTTACGTGTATGACCGTTTTGACCCCGCCATATAGGCAGCCATACTCCGCTTTCGGGGGTAGATCAGTGTTGAGTTGGTTACTATTTTCTTTCCGTTTTCTTCTTCTTCTTCTTCCTGGTCTTCTTCTTCTTCTATCACTGCTACTACTACTACTACTACTACTACTACTACTGCTTCTACTTCTTTTTCTTCTACTACTATTACTACTACTACTACTGCTGCTGCTGCTGCTACTACTACTCCTCCTACTCCTATTCCTACTACTACTACTACTAATTCTTCTTCTCCTCCTCCTCCTCCTCTTTCTTCTTCTTATCCTTCTTCTGCTTCTTATCCTTCTTCTTCTTGTATCAAGGGATTTAAAGTGTCTCCTCTCTCTATATTCATGTTATAATACCTGTGTATTATTCCTCACCCCCACAAAAAAGGGGTAATAGAAATTATCAAATCTTTTCGGAAGCTACATTCCATTGATATGAGCCTTTTCTGGAAATTGTTTGACACACAAGTTGAACCGGTTTTGACCTATGCAGCAGAAATTTGGGGACTTTTGATTAATAGTCAACTCGAAAGGGTGCACACATTTGCTATTAAACGTTTTCTCGGCGTTCCACTACACTCATCAAACACAGCACTATATGGGGAAACCGGCAGATATCCACTGTATGTTAAGACTTTCGTAAAATGTGTAAAATATTGGATTAAGTTGACAAGGCTACCGGCTTCCAGATTATGTAAGCAAGCGTATGAGATGATGCTACTGCAAGAAGAGAGAGGCAAACAAAACTGGGTTTATCAAATCAAAAAAACTCTAACTGAACATGGATTTCGACTTGTTTGGATGTGTCAAGGAGTGGGTTACGAAAATGCGTTATCTCAGAATTTAAAGATAGATTGATAGCGTGCTATAAACAAAATTGGCATGGAGAAATGGAAAGTAATGATAAATATAGCTGGTTCTTTTCCTTCAAGACAGCATTTTAGACAGAAAGATATATTTCAATCATAACAAACAGGTGGCACAGAGTCAATCTTGCTAGATTTAGATTGAGAACAGTCGGGCTGAATGCTAATAAAAGATGGTTTTAGACAGGTGGATTAACATCTCCTTGTCCAATGTGTGGCGAGAGTAAAGAAGATGAGATACATTTCATGTTCAGTTGCAAAGGATACGAGGAGGTTCGGGAAAACTGTACACTCTTTAAAACAGCTGCAGCAAAGAGGAAAGACCTGGTCAGTATCTTAACATCAAATGACGAAAATAGTATCCTCTCAGTTGCAAAATACGTCTCAGAGGCAGTAGATACACGGAAAAAGAAAATAAATGATCAAAATGCCCGTTAATTCAAAATATATGCAGACATTAATGGTTTCCAAAATGATTTCTTTGAGTGTCAAAATAGAAGCAGATAGAATTAGTATTTGGATGGTCAATCTGATGATGATGATGTTAATTTTTTGTGTGTGCAATTTGTTGGCTGTTGTTTATTGATATAACCTTTGTAACATTAGGTGCGTTAGTTTTTGTTTTTGTTTTGTTTTGTTTTACTTTTTCAAATGATTGGATAAAACGACACTGTAACTTCCCCTGTACCCCCCTGTCACATGGGCTGTTAAGCTAATGACAGTAAAGAGTCAAAGTGTCAAAGTGTCTCTCAGTACAACACGTGCAACCGTAATAGGTCGGTGGCTTTACAGAACTCTGTCTGTGTGTGTGTGTGTGTGTGTGTGTGTGTGTGTGTGTGTGTGTGTGTGTGAGTACAACACGTGCAACTGTAAGAAAAGAGGTCGGTGGCCTTACAGAGTTCTCTCTCTCTCTCTCTCTCTCTCTCTCTCTCTCTCTCTCTCTCTCTCTCTCTCTCTCTCTCTCTCTCTCTCTCTCTCTCTCTCTCTCAGCACAACACGTCAGTGCAACCATAAGTAGATAGGTCGTTGGCCTTACATTAAAGTCATGAGTTCTCTCTCTCTCTCTCTCTCTCTCTCTCTCTCTCTCTCTCTCTCTCCCTTTCTCTCTCTCTCCCTCCTAATCTCTCTCCCTCCCCCCCCCCTCTCTCTCTCTCCCCCCCTCTCCTCCCCATCTCTCTCTGTCTCTGTCTCTCTCTCTCTCTCTCTTGCAAAGCTTTTTTTTTTTACCGATGACTTGGATCTGTCGATCAGGAGTGGGCGTGGCCATGTGCATCCTGTCCTTGATCGTCTACTGGTACTACAACACCATCCTGGCCTGGGCCATCTACTACCTGGTCTCCTCCTGCCAGAAAACGGTGCCCTGGTCCCTCTGTGACCAGTGGTGGAACTCTCCCCAATGCCAGGTGAGAAAGACTACCTGCAACAATTAGGCCGCGCCTACCTGGACAGCAACAAAATAAAAAAAAATTTAAAAAAAGCGGGAAAGACCTAGGTGGTTGGAGCAATCTCCCAGACGGGTGAAGCTCACCTTCATCACCCATGTATCGTGTGAGATGGCCACAGCTGGTCCGTGTGTTTAAAAGGAATAAAGTGGGAGCGCATAGGTGACAGGAAAAGTCTTTCAAAGGAAAGATGTATAGAGAAAACCCTCTCAAAGGAAAGGTGTATAGGAAAAACCCTCTCAAAGGAAAGGTGGCAAAGAATGGGAAATGTGACCGTCTTGCCAGTGGTGAAACACACCCCGGTATTTGTATTTGTATTTCTTTTTATCACAACAGATTTCTCTGTGTGAAATTCGGGCTGCTCTCCCCAGGGAGAGCGCGTCGCTACACTACAGCGCCACCCATTTTTTTTTTTGTATTTTTTCCTGCGTGCAGTTTTATTTGTTTTTCCTATCGAAGTGGATTTTTCTACAGAATTTTGCCAGGGACAACCTTTTTGTTGCCGTGGGTTCTTTTACGTGCGCTGAGTGCATGCTGCACACGGGACCTCGGTTTATCGTCTCATCCGAATGACTAGCGTCCAGACCACCACTCAAGGTCTTGTTTAGGGGGAGAAAATATCGGCGGCTGAGCCGTGATTCGAACCAGCGCGTTCAGATTCCCTCGCTTCCTAGGCGGACGCGTTACCTCTAGGCCATTACTCCACTCACAGTACACCAAGTCTGTCCGTTGGAAACAAAACGTAGGAATGAATGGGAGAGACAGGAGCACTTTACCCAGCACTAAGAACTGAAACCAAAAGTGGGAAAGAACAGGAAACAGTGGCACTTTTATCAAAGGAAGAGGGTTGAAAGAACAAATTATTAGTAATGAGATTAGAGAACCCACCCACACAAAAGCAGGGAAGAACACTGGAGATTAGAGAACCCACCCACACAAAAGCAGGAAAGAACACTGGAGATTAGAGAACCCACCCACACAAAAGCAGGAAAGAACACTGGAGATTAGAGAACCCACCCACACAAAAGCAAGACAAGAAAGAACACATGAGATTAGAGAACCCACCCACACAAAAGCAGGAAAGAACACTGGAGATTAGAGAACCCACCCACACAAAAGCAGGAAAGGACACATGAGATTAGAGAACCCACCCACACAAAAGCAGGAAAGGACACATGAGATTAGAGAACCCACCCACACAAAAGCAGGAAAGGACACATGAGATTAGAGAACCCACCCACACAAAAGCAGGAAAGAACACTGGAGATTAGAGAACCCACCCACACAAAAGCAAGAAAAGACACATGAGATTAGAGAACCCACTCACACAAAAGCAGGAAAGAACACTGGAGATTAGAGAACCCACCCACACAAAAGCAGGAAAGAACACTGGAGATTAGAGAACCCACCCACACAAAAGCAGGAAAGAACACTGGAGATTAGAGAACCCACCCACACAAAAGCAAGAAAGGACACATGAGATTAGAGAACCCACCCACACAAAAGCAGGAAAGAACACTGGAGATTAGAGAACCCACCCACACAAAAGCAGGAAAGAACACTGGAGATTAGAGAACCCACCCACACAAAAGCAGGAAAGAACACATGAGATTAGAGAACCCACCCACACAAAAGCAAGAAAAGACACATGAGATTAGAGAACCCACCCACTCAAAAGCAGGAAATAACACTGGACATTATAGAACCCACCCACACAAAAGCAGGAAAGGACACATGAGATTAGAGAACCCACCCACTCAAAAGCAGGAAAGAACACTGGACATTATAGAACCCACCCACAAAAGCAGGAAAGAACACATGAGATTAGAGAACCCACCCACACAAAAGCAGGAAAGGACACATGAGATTAGAGAACCCACCCACACAAAAGCAGGAAAGAACACCGGAGATTAGAAAACCCACCCACACAAAAGCAGGAAAGAACACTGGACATTATAGAACCCACCCACAAAAGCAGGAAAGAACACATGAGATTAGAGAACCCACCCACACAAAAGCAGGAAAGAACACATGAGATTAGAGAACCCACCCACACAAAAGCAGGAAAGAACACATGAGATTAGAGAACCCACCCACACAAAAGCAGGAAAGAACACTGGAGATTAGAGAACCCACCCACACAAAAGCAGGAAAGAACACATGAGATTAGAGAACCCACCCACACAAAAGCACGGAAGGACACTGGAGATTAGAGAACCCACCCACACAAAAGCAGGAAAGAACACTGGAGATTAGAGAACCCACCCACACAAAAGCAAGACAAGAAAGAACACATAAGATTAGAGAACCCACCCACTCAAAAGCAGGAAAGAACACTGGAGATTAGAGAACCCACCCACACAAAAGCAGGAAAGAACACTGGAGATAGTAGCACCCTCCAGTGGCCGGAATCACAAACCTACGAATATGAATATTCATAAGTCCGTGTGTGGAGCACACCCCATCAGTGAAATTACCAAAACTGGTCCGCCTCTTTGAAGAAGAAACATCGGTAAAGAATAGAATATTGGAGCATCCCTCCTGCTCCCGCTGCCTGAACTCGCTTCCTATGCCTATATACCTAGTATATTATTTTAAAATCATTCATCGAATGAAAGGATGAATCAATAAAACATTCAATGGTAAAAGAAAGTAAAACAAGATGCAAAGAAATAATGTGAAATAGATGAAAATAAATGAAGCCGTAATCACATTATGAACAAGAGAGGCAAGGCCTTCAAGACTAACTTGTGATACACTTTTTAAAAAATCCAAGCTTTTTATGTATTGAGTATAATGCATTTACTGTTATATTTATATTTTTTGTATTCTCTAAACTTGGCACTTTGATCTGATATTCGACCCAACAAAAGATCTGTCATTATTATCATTTTTTGTTCAAACAGGAACTTCTTTTGCAAAGCATGGAAGTTTTGTTTATTACAAACGTTTTGGTGCAGACAGTAAAATAAGGGAAATTACTCTGTAATTAATGCTAGGGGACTTAGTTTGCTTTAAACTGATCTTTCTCATCTTAAACATTACATTTTGAAATTATACTCAATACATAAAAAGCTTGGATTTTTTTTTTTTTAAGTGCATCACAAGTGAGTCTTGAAGGCCTTGCCTCTCTTGTTTCAAAATGTAATGTTTAAGATGAGAAAGATCAGTTTAAAGCAAATTAAGTCCCCTAGCATTAATTAGAGTAATTTTCCTTTTTTACTATCTGCACCAAAACGTTTGCAAAATAAATAAAACTTCCATGCTCAGCAAAAGAAGTTCCTGTTTGAACAAAAAATGATAACAATGACTGCTCTTGTTGTTGGGTCGAATATCAGATCAAAGTGCCAAGTTTAGAGAATACAAAAAATATAAATATAACAGTAAATGCAGTTTGCATATAATTAGGCTTCATTTTTTTTTTTTTTTTTTTTTTTGTGCCCATCCCAGAGGTGCAATATTGTTTTAAAGAAGATGACTAAAAAGAACTGAATTTTTCCTATTTTCATGCCTAATTTGGTGTCAACTGACAAAATATTTGCAGAGAAAATGTCAGTGTTAAAGTTTACCACGGACACACACACACACACACACACACACACACACACTTTTTCTATTCTGTTTATTGACTCACTTTGTTTACACAAGTGAGTCAATAAACAGAATAGAAAAAGAGGGAAAAAAATGGTGAAATATCCCAATACTTGTGTCGTTCAGTTATCCTCGCTCAGACACCTAGGACCAAGTGGTTTTTGAGCAGCCCAAGTTTCGAGGGCAGCACAGTCCGATTTTCTTTTAATGCCCCCACCCCCTCGCCACCTCCCTGTTGGTCTGTGTGCTAGTCTTTCGGTTGAGATGTTAAACCTAGATTTCGTGCGCATTGTTCACTTGGCGCATGTAAAAGAACATAATCATGTCAACTTAGCAGTTTTTCTTGTCAAGATTTTGTAGAGAAGATCGATTTTGGGACGTTTTAGGTTTCAGTAACAATATTTATAATTTTTCAAAATATGTTGTCCAAACTGCTGATCTAGCAAGTGAATTGATTGCGTAGCCAATGTTCCCTCCAGCTGTTGCTGGATCTTAATTAAAATTATTGTCGTTCAGAAAAGTATAGATGATAAGCGAACAAGGAGAAAATCCCGAAAAACTCGTGTGCAATATCGATCAAGAAGATAAGACTTTGCAGCCGAAACTGGGATCATGAATTATGGTTTTATTCGTTCTCTTGTATACAAACTGTAGAAAAGCAGATTTACTCAGTTATCGGTAGAGTTGATTTTGAAAAAAAAAAAAAAAAAAAAAAAAAAAGTTTGTATGTTAACACTTCAAACTTTTTTGTT
>NC_134883.1:7109199-7171699 GCF_041734735.1 Babylonia areolata
GTGCATGTTATATTGTGGGGCTGTGTTTTGCTGTGCATGTTATATTGTTGGGCTGTGTTTTGCTGTCCTGCTATATTGTGGGGCTGTGTTTTGCTGTGTGTTTTGCTGTGCATGTTATATTGTGGGGCTGTGTTTTGCAGTGCATGTTATATTGTGGGGCTGTGTTTTGCTGTGCATGTTATATTGTGGTGCTGTGTTTTGCTGTGCATGTAATATTGTGGGGCTATGTTTTGCTGCATGTTATATTGTGGGGCTGTGTTTTGCTGTGCATGTTATATTGTGGGGCTGTGTTTTGCTGTGCATGTTATATTGTGGGGCTGTGTTTTGCTGTGCATGTTATATTGTGGTGGGGCTGTGTTTTGCTGTGCATGTTATATTGTGGGGCTGTGTTTTGCTGTGTACGTGTTATGATTGTGGGGCTGTAACTTGCTGTACGTGTTATGATTGTGGGGCTGTAATTTGCTGTACGTGTTATGATTGTGGGGCTGTAATTTGCTGTACGTGTTATGATTGTGGGGCTGTAATTTGCTGTACGTGTTATGATTGTGGGGCTGTAACTTGCTGTACGTGTTATGATTGTGGGGCTGTAATTTGCTGTACGTGTTATGATTGTGGGGCTGCAATTTGCTGTACGTGTTATGATTGTGGGGCTGTAATTTGCTGCACGTGTTATGATTGTGCGGCCGACTGGAGTTTCACAAAGGTGTCTGACGTTGCAGGTGTGGATGGAGGCGGCCCTGCAGGTGTTCTGGTCGTTGGGGCCCTGCTGGGGGACGATCATCGCCATGGCCTCCTACAATCAGTTCAACAACAACTGTCTGAGGTCAGGCTCCGAGACTGGGAGTTTTTTCTTCCTTTTTTTTTGTGGGCTCTGTGTTATGTGTCTTCTGTATACCTGAGGGTTTAGGAGGTCATGCTTAGCCTACTGTGGTCTTGACTGTCGACATCATAGCTGTCATCATCAGCTGCATTTTTATGGACGTTACTGTCAGTCATGAGCTCCACCACCGTTTGCCTGTGTGTTAGTAGGGGTGGGAGTTGGCAAATATGCAGGCAACAACAACCAACTCTTCTTTCCCAATGGTGTTAAAGATATGGCTGACAATTGTTACAGATGTTCTGAAGGTATGTCAGTTACATCACCTTAAGAGAACAATTTTGAAGCTTCAGTTTAATTTTCACCTCCCGATTTTCAGAGATTCCATCTTCTTGACGCTTGCCTGCGAAGGGACCAGTTTCTACGCTGGATTCGCCATTTTCTCTGTGCTGGGCTACATGGCCAGGGAGTCCGGGTTACGGGTGGACGAGGTGGTTTCCTCAGGTAAGTCCTGTTCTCTTTAAGGCTGGTGGTACCTGAGGACAAATTGATGTCCTCTGCTATTTTCATTCTGCTAAAGGGTCGGGTACCTGTAGTTCAAATGATGCCCTTGGGTATTATCGTAATCAACGACGGAGTTTTGTCCTCAGATGAATCTTGTTTTTGTGATTGTGGTCTGCATCTCCCACATGGTCTCGTTTCTCCAGTGTAAACTTACTCACTGTGATCTTGTTTACCCAGCATTTTGGGTTAACTGCTTCCCGGAATGGTGTAAGTGTGGATGTTCGTGTTTCCATGACAACCCAAAACACCGATAAGGGTTTTCAAGTTTTTTAACCTGCATTAAAGTTTGTTTTTTTCTTAACCCGGCAGTGCTGGGACATGAACACGAACTTTGGTGATAAAATTCTGGCTTGGTAACCATTTGTCAGTCTACCACGTCTGTCAAACTGTTTAGCCAGTGTATAAAATTAAAGATTTGTGACTGGGGAAGAAATCGATTTTTTTGTTGTTCCGCAGTTTTTCCACCCTTTTGTTCTGTGCACTAAACCATCATCACTGTTCAGAAATCAACGGATTGTGTAACTGATGTCTGTGTCTGTACCTGTTGTCAGTCTGAAGACATACCAAAGACTCTGTATATAGGGTCTTTGGCTATAAGAGGGCGCGCGTGTGTGTCAACGTGTTATATGCGCATGCGCATGTCCGCATGTTTGATACGTGCTTTCATGCATGACCACTCGCATGTATATTGGTGTGCATGTCCGTACGTTTGTGGACGTTAATGTGTAGTTTTCCTGCACGTGGCTTCACAAGTATGTGAGCCTTTTTTTGCTGTTTTTTGCTGGGAAAAGAGATATGTTGAAATGACATCATGGAACATTCATTTTTGAAACGTTCTATTCTGCATTGCGGGTGTGTGAAGGAGAGGGGATATGACGCGTTTCTTGTATAACACACACACACACACACACACACACACACACACACACACATGAAAAATGCTGAATCACAAAATCAAACACAAACGGACACATTTGCACACGCAGCGAGAGAGAGAATGTGAGAGAGACTGAGATGGTTTATTCATTTTAGGCACAGAGAGAGAGAAAGAAAGAGAGAGAGAGAGAGATGAACAGTGAAAAAAACACTCGAGGAAAGTAATGATTTCTTTTCATATTATTTTATTGTGGTATTTGTAACAATCAGTCTTATAGACTTGATAAATATCGAATACTATGTACATAATTAAATAGATGTAACCAATTTTATTTTGAATGGAAAAATATCATTTCACCTATTCATCACATAATCGGAAAATTGTTCATTTCATATCGTCTTTCGCCGCGAACGCCTCTCCAAAAGTTCAGTCCACCTCTTCAACTGTGGGGCCGCAACCACTGTTGGCTTCCTGGGAAGCGGAGTTACATCCCGTGGAGTGGATCTTGGCCATGAGAGGAGAGCAGAGTTTCTGCAGCTCCTGCAGCCTGTGGTCGTACTCGTCCTTCTCGGCCAGCGAGTTGCCGTCCAGCCAGCTCAGTGTGTCTTCACACGCCTTGCTGGCCGAGTCCCTGTCCTCAGTGCCCAGTTTGTCCCCAGCGTCGCTCAGCGCCTGCCGCACGGAGAAGACGTACGCCTCCAGCCTGTTGCGGGACTCCACGCGTTGCCGCTGCTGGTCGTCCGCTTCCTTGAATTTCTCCGCCTCGCTGACCATGCGGTCAATGTCCTCCTTGCTGAGGCGTTCCTTGTCGTTCTTGATGGTCACGTTGGACGACTTGCCCGTGCTCTTGTCCTGGGCCGTCACCTGCATGATGCCGTTGGCGTCGATGTCGAAGGAGACCTCGATCTGCGGGACGCCGCGCGGGGCGGGGGGTATGCCGGTGAGTTCGAACCTCCCCAGCAGGTTGTTGTCTTTGGTCATGGCGCGTTCTCCTTCGTACACCTGGATGGTGACGGCTGGCTGGTTGTCAGCGTAGGTGGTGAAGGTCTGAGAGGTCTTGGTGGGGATGGTGGTGTTGCGTTCCACCAGTTTGGTCATGACCCCACCTGCTGTCTCGATGCCCAGAGACAAGGGCGTGACATCCACGAGCAGCACATCCTTGATGGCTTCGCTCTTGTCTCCGCTCAGCACCGCGGCCTGCACTGCCGCTCCGTAGGCCACAGCCTCGTCAGGGTGGATGGACTTGTTCAGCTCCTTCCCACCCATGAACTCCTGCAGCAGTTTCTGGATGCGGGGGATGCGCGTGGAGCCTCCCACCAGCACCACCTCGTGGATCTGGCGTTTGTCCATCTTGGCGTCCCTCAGGGCCTGCTCCACAGGCTGCAGGGTGCTGCGGAACAGGTCCGCACACAGCTCCTCAAACCTGGCCCTGGTGATGCGCGTGTAGAAGTCGATGCCCTCGTGCAGAGAGTCGATCTCCACGCTGGCCTCCGCGCTGCTGGACAGGGTGCGCTTGGCACGTTCACACGCCGTGCGGAGTCGGCGCAGAGCTCTGGCATTCTTGCTGATGTCTTTCTTGTATTTACGCTGGAACTCCTGGGTGAGGTGCTGCACAAGGCGGTCGTCAAAGTCCTCACCCCCAAGATGCGTGTCTCCTGCCGTGGCCTTGACCTCGAACAGGGACCCTTCAGAAATGGTCAGGATGGACACGTCAAAAGTACCACCCCCCAGGTCAAAGATGAGGATGTTTTTGTCGCTGTCTTTCTGCACGTTCTTGTCCAGGCCATAAGCCAAGGCGGCAGCTGTGGGCTCGTTGATGATCCTCAGCACGTTCAGCCCGGCGATGACCCCGGCGTCCTTGGTGGCCTGCCGCTGGGCGTCGTTGAAGTAGGCCGGCACGGTGATGACGGCGTCCGTGACCCGCTGCCCCAGGTAGGCCTCTGCCGTGTCCTTCATCTTGGCCAGCACCATGGAGCTGACCTCCTCTGGAGCCAGGGTCTTGGGCTCCCCCTTGTACTCCACCTGCAGCTTGGGCTTTCCGCCGCCGTCACTGACCACCTTGAAGGGCCAGTGCTGCAGGTCCTTCTGCACGCTGCTGTCCGTGAAGCGGCGCCCGATGAGCCGCTTGGCGTCGAACACCGTGTTGCGGGGGTTCAAGGCCGCCTGGTTCTTGGCCGCGTCCCCCACCAGGCGTTCCGTGTCCGTGAAGGCCACGTAGCTGGGCGTGGTTCTCTGCCCCTGGTCGTTGGCGATGATCTCCACCTGGCCGTTCTGGAACACCCCCACGCAGGAATAGGTGGTGCCCAGGTCGATGCCGATGGCAGGAGCTTTGCTGTTGGTTGGAGACATTTCTTTTGTTTCGATCTTCTTTTTTCTGCTTACCTGTTCAAACGAACTCTTAAACGAACTCTGTCAGAAAGTGTAGCAAAATGCAGCAGTCAACTGTGTGATAGTAAGTACAATGTCTCTCCACTTGAAAGCTCGCCTGCTATGTCTATCAGTTGCACTGAGAAAATTCAGTTCGTAAAGGTCTGGGTCTGGATGAAAACGTACGTTGCTGAAGCCAAAGATACACTTTTCGCCTTCTCAGACTGTCGTCGCTGGACGGTTCTTGCAATTGCAATGAAGAAGTCGTTCCTGTTCACGATTTGCCGATCTGTCTTGATCTCTGGTGTTCACCAGTTGTGGCAAGGTGAAATCGGCACCGATATTTAAATGCGCTCACCTGCTTTTCGTGAACAATCCAGCGAACTGGCGATGATTCGGGAAACTCAATCTAAAAATAGCATGTTACTATTCCAGCGTCAACGAAAATTCCCGGTATAATTGTGTGATGTGATTGGTTGATATTTTTGGCGATGAACACCTTGTTTGGTTCCGATTGGCTGAGAGCTGACGAAGTGAAGCCGAGGCATAAAAAGAAAGAATTTTCTCGATTCTTCTTCGTGTTGCTTCAAGGATTCAGAAACTGCTCGATGGTTCGAGAAATTTTGGTGTTATTTCTGCGCTCACACGTTGAAAAAAGTTGTTGAGATAGTACATGGCTGGACAGCTTTCGTGCACAGCGAAACAAGGATTGTCTCTTGCGACTGTGATTCAAGGAGGGTGATAAAAATAGCCCGGCTGTTTCGCCGTTTATTCAGCAAACGTTTCGAAGATGTGAGTGAAGATTTTCTTTCTCTCTCTCTGTCTGTATTGAAACCTCTCACACTCCGTCAGTCTGTCTTTGTTCAACTATTCTATTTTATTTCAGTGTTTGCCGTGTATTAAATCTTATTGCAGAGCCATTGCAGAAAAGCACATAGTCGTTTGCTTTAATCGTTTTTTTCCCCATTGGAAATAAAAATCAGTCTCCGTCCCCACCTCCTCGGTCTCAATCTCATACCCCACATTTGTGTACATGCTTTTTTTTTTTTTCTTTCTCTCATTTTTGCTTCTTTTTTTTTGAGGGGGGGGGGCGGGGGGGGGGGGGGGGTTATGGGTTTGTTTTTTTGGGTAATATGAAACGTATTTCGTAAAGTCATGATCTGCAGTTACTGAAATAAGCCAGGATATAACTTTACATGTATGAAGGGGAGGATGTGTTGAGAGTATCTTTACACAAACATGACTGAATGCAGCTGTGTGTGTGTGTGTGTGTGTGTGTTTCTCTATCTCGCTCCATGTCTGCCTCCTCCAATATGTGTGTTGGCTAAATAGGGATCGAGTCATTATTAGAGCATTATGATATGCAGTGCTTATATGTTATTAGAATTTTTTTTCAGCCGTTGTCTGGTCTATGTATTTTCTTTCTGTAGAACTTTGTGTATTGATAGTGAAAGTAATTAATCTTGACATTTGCGAAGAAAATTGACTTGTTATTGTGTATAAAATTGCTTGTTTGGCCATGTGCGTGAGCTTGTGTTTGTTTACTTTTTGACATCACTCCAGCTTTTTGTTCATATGGTGTGTAAAAATGTTGCTCCTGCAAAATGTTTCAACCCTGCCCCCGGTGGTCAGCCGGTCACATTAAATAGATTTGTTGCCTTGCTTTACATCAGACAGACAGATGTACAGAGAATCAGATGGACAAACAGACACTGATGCAGACATAGGCAAAATAGATGAGAGGACTTGCAGGCAAACAAATGTTTAATTTCTGATGTACAGATAAGCTGATTGTGGATATGAGTACACTGAATAACATGCACAGCGTTTTACTTATGAAGTATATCAACATTTCACTGATGAATCAAACTCAAGATCAGCAGCTATCAACCGTCCGCGTGCTTGTGATGGAAAAGGACTAAAGTGATACGACCATCACATTTTTTTTTTCAGTCCCAAAATAATCACCAACTAGACCCCATTACCATGTATACATAGCCTCAAACTCCTCAGACTTTTCTCTAAATACCAGCATGAAACATCTGGGATGTGTGTAGGTCCAGGTCTGGCCTTCATCGTGTACCCAGAAGCAGTGTCCCTGATGCCGCTGCCTCAGCTGTGGGCCGTCCTCTTCTTCTTCATGGTCATCACCCTCTGCTTTGACAGCGAGGTAGGTCTGCTCTACTATACTGTGTGGTGTAAGGGTTGTGGCATTGTTGTTGTTGGTGGTGGTGTTAGCTTGCCTGAGGAGTTTTATTGTCAGTACCAGTAGTCACCACATTGCCCACTTTGTTCATGTTAGCTTGCGTCAGGAGTTTTATTGTCAGTACCAATAGTGGACGGGCGCAATAGCCGAGTGGTTAAAGCGTTGGACTGTCAATCTGAGGGTCCCGGGTTTGAATCACGGTGACGGCGCCTGGTGGGTAAAGGGTGGAGATTTTTACGATCTCCCAGGTCAACATATGTGCAGACCTGCTAATGCCTGAACCCCCTTCGTGTGTATATGCAAGCAGAAGATCAAATACGCACATTAAAGATCCTGTAATCCATGTCAGTGTTCGATGGGTTATGGAAACAAGAACATACCCAGCATGCAGACCCCCGAAAACGGAGTATGGCTGCCTACATGGCGTGGTAAAAACGGTCATACACGTAAAAGCCCACTCGTGTACATACGAGTGAACGCAGAAGAAGAAGTACCAATAGTCACCACATTGCCCACTTTGTTCATGTTAGCATGCCTCAGGAGTTTTATTGTCAGTACCAGTAGTCACCATATTGCCTACTTTGTTCGTGTTAGCTTGCCTCAGGAGTTTTATTGTCAGTACCAGTAGTCACCATATTGCCTACTTTGTTCGTGTTAGCTTGCCTCAGGAGTTTTATTGTCAGTACCAGTAGTCACCACATTGCCCACTTTGTTCATGTTAGCTTGCCTCAGGAGTTTTATTGTCAGTACCAGTAGTCACCACATTGCCCACTTTGTTCGTGTTAGCTTGCCTCAGGAGTTTTATTGTCAGTACCAATAGTCACCACATTGCCCACTTTGTCCGTGTTAGTTTGCCGCAGGAGTTTTATTGTCAGTACCAATAGTCACCACATTGCCCACTTTGTTCGTGTTAGCTTGCCTCAGGAGTTTCATTGTCAGTACCAGTAGTCACCACATTGCCCACTTTGTTCATGTTAGCTTGCCTCAGGAGTTTTATTGTCAGTACCAGTAGTCACCACATTGCCCACTTTGTTCATGTTAGCTTGCCTCAGGAGTTTTATTGTCAGTACCAGTAGTCACCACATTGCCCACTTTGTTCATGTTAGCTTGCCTCAGGAGTTTTATTGTCAGTAGTCACCACATTGCCCACTTTGTTCGTGTTAGCTTGCCTCAGGAGTTTTATTGTCAGTACCAATAGTCACCAGATTGCCCACCAAAAGGTACCTGGGGAACTAACTCCTCCAACTTTTAAGTTATGATTTATCTAGGGTTTTCTCCCATCAACAGTCTAAGCCTCGGCTCTTAGCTGCAAACAGTACACGTGGCATTGCCTGTTATGTGATCATCAGATTTGATTAGCAGAATATCATCAGAATCAAAGTAACTTCTTTTTTTCTTTTTTCTTTTTTTTATCTAAGTAAGAGAAAGGTACTATCACCATGATATTGTCTGTTCTCCTGAGGTTAGCATTCTTGGATAGTGAGGTGATAACACTGAAATTGTCATGTTGATATTATCTCACTATGACAGTGAGGTGTTATATATCATTTATGTACAACTTGTATATTTTGTCACAGTGTTTTGTTTGCCCTTTTGTCCCAGTGGCTTCCCCCTTGTTTCCTGGAATAGTATAACCTTGACCTTGTTATAACTTTAGTATTATTTATTCTATTTATCACATTATGACAGTGATCAGCCTGCATCATGTCTTCTGTTGACAGCATCTGCTGTGTATTTCTTCCAGGGTTTGCTTGTTGTTGTTGTTTTTTCCTTTTTCTTTCTCTCTTTCATGGGACTTTGCAATGTATCATCATATACATGGCCTGGTCCACTGGCTGTTACTCCTTGAAGTGTGATTTGTTGTAAATTATTATACATAATGTGTGTGTGTATGCATGTGTGTGTTTTGATAGTTTCATTTGACATTGTTGGATTTGAGTTGTGAATCAATGCATATGTATTTTTTATTATATCGTCCACACCCTGAAAGGGGCAAAAGAAATCAATTTCATTGAATCTTTGAACCTTGAAACTAACCATGGCAGATCGCATATGGGGAGACGCTGATGACGGTGGTGAGTGACTTCTTTCCTCGCCTGATGGCCCGCTACCGTGTCCTCCTCACCGCTGCCTTCTGTGCCGGTGGCTTTCTGCTTCAGCTTCCCTTTGTTACACAGGTCAGTGATGTTTTTGTGTTGAGGACAAAGCTCACAGACATATAAACGCACATGCGCATGCTTCGGTGCATGTGCAGGCACATGTAAGCATGCATGCATATACCATCATAATTATGTGCTCTTTCTCTCTCTCTCTCTCTCTCTCTCTCTCTCTCTCTCTCTCTCTCTCTCTCTCTCTTTCAGAGATACACACACACACACACACACACACACACACACACACACACACACACACACACACACACACACACTCAGCTTGCATCATTGTTTGTTTCACTGTCAGCAGTTACGTACCTTCTGGTCCAAACATTTCAAAGAGAATAACTATTCTGCAGATGATTTACGTACCTTCTGGTCCAAACATTTCAAAGAGAATAACTATTCTGCAGATGATTTTTGGAAATTTATTTCTGACGAGGTTCTTACAGTCGAACTTTCACAGGCATTAGTTCATAGCCCTACTTCTACATTTCTTTAATGTACTTCAGAATTACGTTAATCGTTTCTGATTATTATTATCATTACTGAATTGTTACTGTTAAATGTAATGGCATATTAGTTATGCATTTTTTGGTAGTTTTCTACCTTTTCTGTTTTTCTATTTTTCTATTCCCTCTCTCCTCCCCTGTGCCCCCTACCCCCATCCCCTCCCCACGCCCCACTTTTTTTTCTTTTTTTTTGTTTTTTGTATTTTGTTTTGATCGTCTAATATCACTGATGTAAAAAGACACTAAACTAAAGAACGAACACACACACACACACACACATATAGATGGTTGCATGCACGCACACGTCTGCATACATGCACAAACATTCACGTTCGTTGAAAAGAAAAATTTGA
The DNA here is from genome assembly GCF_041734735.1 of Babylonia areolata. Lineage (NCBI taxonomy): Eukaryota > Metazoa > Mollusca > Gastropoda > Neogastropoda > Buccinidae > Babylonia > Babylonia areolata. Next base: position 7,119,049 of record NC_134883.1, read on the forward strand.
AAAGCCATTCTGACACTGATATCGATGTTAAAAGGCAGCAAGACAACAGATAACAAAGAAATGACTGTGTGTGGCAGGGAGGAATTTACATGTTCCAACTGGTTGACTGGTATGCTGCAGCCATCACTTTGATCCTCATCGGTGTCATCGAGTGCATCGTGGTGGGATGGATCTACGGTGAGAGTTCAGTCAGTTCATGTTTCATGTACACTTGTGTCCTATGGTGTTAAAGGCCCCAAGGTTTCAGTCAACTTTGATTTCATTGATGAGGTCATTTCTTTCTGGGTGCATGCCTGGTAGTGTGAAATGGCAACGGTCTGAAGCAGCAATTGTCTGAAGTGTCGTCACTATGATTTAGCATTTGTTTGAGAAAATGTACGGGTCACAACAACCGCATTTTTTTTCCTCATGAAAAAACCTACCTCAAAGTATAGCTACAGTCTGATGAGTGACAGTCCGAAAGATTAAAAACCCAGTAGTCCAATGCTCAATAGTCCGTAAACTGAATTTTGAACCATTTGCAGGTTGTGTGGCATATATGTGTGTGTGTGATTGTTTATATTGTATGCATATACATATGCTAGTTTTTATTAGCTCTACATTTCCACCTTGGTCTTCAACTGATTTGTTTCTGTTAGGAAACCTTTTTTCTCCACAAACTATACCATCATGATTTTCTGAGGATTTGGTGACGCTTGGTTCCCACAGGAGCACAGCACTTTGGGAAAGACATCATGATGATGATTGGGAGGCGACCACCAAGGATTGTTACAGTGCTGTGGTGTCTGATTACCCCTTCCTTGCTGGCTGTAAGTGGTGAAAGACAGGAAACACAGATAGATACTGGATGGAGGTGTGCAATTCTAGATTTTAGAAATATATATATATGATTGATTTTTCCCCTTTAAGAAAAAAAAGAGATTCAGTTTGTTTGGTTTTTTAAACAGTACAAAAAGAAATTATGTAAAAACAAATAATATCAAACAGATTGAATAAAACAGTACATTGAAAAAACAAAAGAACCCCCCGAGCCCCCACCCCCGATAAAAAAAACCCAACAGCAACCCAAAACAGGCACATTTCAGGGACAACAACATTGTAAGAAAATGTGAACAATATTCTGCAATACAATAATGCAAAGAAATAATGATACATCAACATATGTGTGAACCATTAGTCCAACTAAAATACGTCAAGGTTCAGAAGAAATGCTACATTTGCACTTTGATTAGGGTGAACTCTTTTAACAATGTGCGAAACCATATGAAACTGGTTAAAAAAAAAAAAAAATTTCAATAGAACTCATTTGACATTTGTATCTTTTTAACTCACTCAGTATGGCCAGTCCCCTCTTCTCCTCTACACAGACCCCTCGGATGTCCAGTGGGTGTCTGAATGACACAACCTTTAGTTTCCGTCGTCAGAACTGTGGTATTCTTTGTCAACATTCACCTCTTCAGTATAAGAGCATTCCGCTTGCAATATTTTGATGATGGTAATTGGGATGAAACGCTGTTAACATCGTCTCTTTCGCCGTTCGTATGGAGAGAGTTAAAGTTTTCTGTTGCTGTCCCATCTTTGGTGCATGTTCAGTATCTTCACTCTTACACTGATCCCACTATCTTCTGTACACAGCTGCACTCAGGTTCATTCTGTTGCAGATTCAGTAATGTATTCTGAACAGGGCTTCTATTTATGGGGAAGGCAGTAATGGAAATGCCCATACTAAACGTGTTGTCCAAGACAATCCATTGGAAGTAGGAATTCATGGCATGCAACTTACGCCAAGTCCGAGTCTAAGCAGACTAGTTAAAGGGCTCAAAGCTAGACTACACTTTATATGCCCAGACTTTGTGAAAGAACGATGGCAGCATTTGTTTAAGTTCATTACTGCAATCAGTGAGAAATATTTTGCACCTTACCGCATCCAGTAGAAGTGTATAATGATGATCAAGTTTTGAAAAAAAAATCTCCATTTCACTTGACAAGCAATTCTAGATTTGACAGATCCTACCAGTAAAAAACAAACTTGAAATTGTGAAGGACAGATGAGGTGCTTGTCCTCTGTATCATATCTATAGGTGTTGCTGACACAGGGATAGTTTGCCACTGGTGCTTTTCAAAACATTATTCCAACTTTATTGGCGTTTGTCAACCAAGTGAATGCCACACCATCACATGTGTTTGCAATGCCCTCTTGACACAACAAAAGTGGATCTTTAACACAGCATCCAGCTGAACAACCAAGTGCAGATTTCACTCTATGAAACAGTTGCGCCCACTGATGAAATCAAAACAAGGGAAATAATTCAGGAAGGCTGAAAATTCACAAATTAGATGTAGAGTGGTTTTTCTTCAGATCACTTTCTCAGTTTTTGGCTGATTGTTCTGGATATTGATTTATGACTTGAAACACCACTTTCTGCTGTTGTTGTTTTGTTGGGGTTTTTTTTCATGGCAGTCAAAAGGGTTAAATAAAAGTGAAAGGCATTGTCCAACTATTTGTGAAAAGTCCTGATGTTCTTTGTCAGACCCTCCTGCCTGGTCGATGAATACTGACGTTGATGCTCACAAGTCTTCTTCTTCTTCTTCTGCGTTCACTCGTATGCACACGAGTGGGCTTTTACGTGTATGACCGTTTTTACCCCGCCGTGTAGGCAGCCATACTCTGTTTTCGGGGGTGTGCATGCTGGGTATGTTCTTGTTTCCATAACCCACTGAACACTGACATGGATTACAGGATCTTTAACGTGCGTATTTGATCTTCTGCTTGCATATACACACGAAGGGGGATCGTAAAAATCTCCACCCTTTACCCACCAGGCGCCGTCACCGTGATTCGAACCTGGGACCCTCAGATTGACAGTCCAACGCTTTAGCCACTCAGCTGTTGCGCCCGTCGTCTTCTTGTTCTTCTTGTTTTGCTTCTCACCTGATGTACTGAGTTCAGTCCCCATGAGCCCTCAGAGCTCTGTGGATACTGATAGACTTCTTGAAAGAAGTGAACACTTTTAATCAGACTTGAATGTTTTAAACTCTGGAAGGTTTTTCAACTTTTTGAGTGAAAAGATTGAAGTGTTAATTAGTTTTTATTGTACTTATTTTACCCTTGACTTGGGAGTAGATGCTAAAGGGGCAGTAGCCTTGAGATGGCCTTAGTGGTTAGCGAGGCTCTAAGCACCATGATCTGATTTGATTTGGGTGAGTTGGAGAGAGGGTACTGTTTACCAAAACGCGAATTGATATACTCCCTTGTCTGGCCAGGTTGTTCATAAATTATGTATTTTGTGTATGCTCAGGTGAGCGTTAGCCCATGATCAAACGTGCGCATGCAGAGGAAGCGCATACCCACACCTCATGCAAGTAACACAATTTGTGTGTGTGTGTGCGTGCGCATGTGGATACCAGGTAATTGTCTTTTCACAAAAGGTGACAATAGACAGGAAAAAAAACATAAATGCTTTTGAATCTATGATTCTTTAATGTGCATGTGAGATTTTACATGTCTGGACTTGTGACATGTGTATGCATCTCACACATGCACATAAATAAGAGATTACAGACAGTAAACATAATTTAATTGTCTCCAACAGTATTATCAATCAGTCATTTGAGTAATCTTTGTAGTGAAGACATCATCTCCGACAATGTTATCAATCAGTCATTTCATTTATCTTTTTAGTGAACATATCATCTCGAACAGTGTTATCAATCATTTATCTTTTTAGTGAACACATCTCAAACAGTGTTATCAATCATTTATCTTTTTAGTGAACACATCTAGAACAGTGTTATCAATCATTTATCTTTTTAGTGAACATATCATCTCGAACAGTGTTATCAATCAATTATCTTTTTAGTGAACACATCTCAAACATTGTCATCAATCAGTCATTTTTCAGTTATCTTGTCCCCCTCTCTCCAGACGCTGCTGGTGTTTACCCTGGCAGACTATACGGCACCCACCTACCGTGACTATACCTATGACGTGTGGGGCAAGGCGTTTGGCTGGACTGTGGGAGCGGTGTCCGTCATCCCCATTCCACTTGTTGCCCTGTACCAGCTGCTTACAACTTCCGGGCACCCTCTGCAGGTGTGTGGATTGGCTGGTGGTTAGTTGCTGGGTTGATTGGTTGGTGGTTATTTAGTCATCCAGCTGTTTGAAGCTTCGGGGAACCCTCTCAAAGTGCATGGATTGAATGGTGATTGGATGATTAGCAGGTCATATCTGTTTGATTTAAATCTTTCTGTTCTTGTTTATAAGTTAATGGGTTCTTGAAATATGCATGCTGTTACTTATTTTTTATGGGCCTGTTTTGGTGACGGTGGTGATGGGATCTGTGCATGTTTGTGTGTGGCAGGCATGTGTGTGTGTTTGTGTGTGTGTGTGTGTGTGTGCAGGTTCAGATGTTTGGGTATATAAATGAATGAGTGAGAGAGCGCTTTTCTATTTCTGAAAATAAGCTGTTATTAGACTTTCCTCAAGAATCAGCGATTGCGCTCACTTTTCAACCAAGTAAGTAAGCAAATAAGTTTGTAAATGAACAAAGAATTGAAATAACCAATGAATACCTCAAACAATTATGAAAGGAAGTTAGTCACTGGACGGATGGATTCAATGTCAACACTTTGTAGCAGCTAAGGACAGCAAGTGATTAAGCAAATGAGTTTGTAAATGAACAAAAAAACCAAAATGATTAATGCATAACTCAAAACAATTATGAAAGCAAGTTGGTCACTAGATGGATGGATAGATTAGATATCTTTCTGACCACTTAGCAGCGGCTAAGGACAATAAGCAAGTCAGCAAATAAGTTTGTAAATGAACAAAGAAACGAAGTGATCAATGAATACCTCAAACAATTATGAAAGCAAGTTGGTCACTGGATGGATGGATGCATGGGTTAAATATCTTTTTTGATCTCTTTGCAGCGGCTTAGGAAAGTACTGAGACCAGACGAGACCTGGGGACCTTCTGACGATTATGGACAGGAATCAAAAGAAAGTACATCCTCATCACAGTGAAGAAAACAATACACAGCCGGCTTACTCTTCTCCAGTCATGCCAGCGGCAGACCCCCCTAAGCCATCTGCCTTTGCATAGCCTCACAGATTTAATGTATTTATTTTTTTACAGCCTGACAGATTTATTTTATTTCTTTGCATAGCTTTACAGATTTATTGTATCGCTTTTTGCACAGCCCTGCAGATTTATTGAACAACTTTGTGCACAGGCTCTTGGCTTTATTGTGATCACTGCTTGTCACAACAGATTTATCTGTGTGAAATTTGTGTTGCTCACCATGGGAGAATGCTTTGCTACAGTGCGGTGCTTTCCATATCAGAAAAAAAAAATTAGTCTGCAATCACTTTTTTACTATTTATACTGTCAAAAAGTGGATTATCCTACAGAATTTTGCCAGGGACATTCTTTTTGTTGCCTTGGGTTCTTTTGCGCATACTAAGTGCATGCTACCCTCAAAACCTCAATTGATCATCTCATCTGAATGACAAACACACCCATGTTACCACTTAGGTGTAGTGGACTTACAGCCCATTATAAACTCTGGCATGTGGGCCAGCAAGAAAGGTCCACCACTCTTGTCTGTTGTCTGTTGTTCTCTGGTATGTAAGGCAGCAACGAAGATCTACCACTCTTGTCTGTTCTCTGCCATGTAGGGGCAGCAACAAAGATCTACCTCTGTTGTTCTCTGGTATGTAAGGCAGCAACGAAGATCTACCACTCTTGTCTGTAGTTCTCTGACATGTAAAGCAGCAACGAAGATCTACCACTCTTGTCTGTAGTTCTCTGACATGTAAAGCAGCAACGAAGATCTACCACTCTTGTCCGTTGTCCTCTGGCATGTAGGGCAGCAACAAAGATCTACCACTCTTGTCTGTTGTTCTCTGCCATGTAGGGGCAGCAACAAAGATCTACCTCTGTTGTCCTCTGGTATGTAAGGCAGCAACAAAGATCTACCTCTGTTGTCCTCTGGCATGTAAGGCAGCAACAAAGATCTACCTCTGTTGTCCTCTGGCATGTAAGGCAGCAACAAAGATCTACCTCTGTTGTCCTCTGGCATGTAAGGCAGCAACAAAGATCTACCTCTGTTGTCCTCTGGCATGTAAGGCAGCAACAGAGATATATCACTCTTGTCTGTTGTCCTCTGGCATGTAAGGCAGCAACAGAGATCTGCCGTAAGGCAGCAACAGAGATCTACCACTGTTGTCTGTTGTCCTCTGGCATGTAAGGCAGCAACAGAGATCTGCCACTGTTGTCTGTTGTCCTCTAGTTGATGGGGTAGTAAAAATCCTGATCCATTACTGGGACCCAAACCTGTTGACATTTGCTTTCCTAGTAGGGCATGTTACCACAAGACCACAATTCACTTTATTCCTTGACAGCACTGTCACAAGCAGTCTTACTGTTTGGCTGTCGTGAGGACACTCATGGGAGGAGATCCTGCACAGATGCCAGGTTGCTTTGATCATCTAGTGCTAGTTCTTGTGATCTGGTGGCTGCAGCTATTTAGCACATCTTTTGTTGACTACGGCCTAGTTTTTAGAGCCCGGTGGACTGAGTGTCTTCGCTTAACCTCACTGGTGCCTTTATATGATTTGTATTTTTGTATCTGTGTAAAAAATTTTTTACATCATTCAGGGTTGTTTTTTTCTTTTTCCTAAAGCATTAATCTTCATGAAGTGCATGTGCATGGGCAAGCAATCTTATTTATACACAGGCAGATACAGTGTACATATGCATGTTTGTGTGTGCACATGTCATTAACATGAGAGGTTTTTGTTGTTGAAATCTACCTCTGCAGGTTTTCAGATTATGAAACTGTTCTGAGTTAATCTCGCATCTCTTACCATATCATTTTTTAAAAATCTGTTGTCATTTCCTTTGTCTTTCATGATCTGTCACCTTTATCATGTTCTTTATTGTATTTGTTATTGTGTGACATCTTTTCTTTTTATCTGTTACCATATTATTTCTCTACCTCTCACTAAGTTCTATACATTTTATCTTTTACCGTTCCATTTTTTTCTTGTTTTTTTCTATGTGATTGTTTTGACTTTTGGCTTCACAATTTTCCAGTAAGGGATATTTGGTAACAAACACACATATGCATGCATGCATGCATGCACACACACACACTCACATTACACCCCTAACAGTGAGATTTGTTCTTTTGAGTTCAATCAACTAGGGCAGCAGGAAATATGTGGCCTTAATCACAAGCTTTTGAAAATACTGCAAAATGACAAAGTTGAGAGCATGCTAACTCTTCACAATGGCAAACATTGTTGTCTGAATCCCACAGGTGTGGAAAAAAAATTGTATTAATTTTTGTCACAACATAATTATCCTTGTGAAATTGAGGCTGCTTTCCCCAGGTAGAGTGCGTCACCACAGTGCAGCATCAACTTTTTTTCTTTCTTTTCTCGCTGCCTGCATGTGTATTTGTCTTACCATAAAAAACGGAATTTTCTTCCGAATTTTTGCTTGGGACAACCCTTTTGTTGCCATGGGTTCTTTAAGGTGCCCCAAGTAAAGTGCATGCAGCACACAGGACCACAGTTTATCGTCTCCTCCAACGACTAAATTGTCCAACTGATGAATTCAACATAGCACCAGCCATAGAAGCATTCAAGGCTGTCTCCTCACATGCAGTTCAGCATGGTTTAGGGGGTGGTATCTTACCAAAATTAATAATTGTGTGTGTGTCACAGGGTGCACACAATATGAGTGCATGCATCTACATACACATTGTGAAGTCAGTCCGCTGACACATATCTGTAACACAACAATCCATGACACGTTTCCTTTATGAAATAAAAATTAAAAACAGCTGTTTTACTGTCAATTGGTAACAAATTACAATAGCAACATAATATGTGAAATACAGTCAGTGTAAATGTTCTTATTTTCAGTCTGTTGGCAGCAAAAGTTCGTCTGAGTACAATGCGATACCAGTGATTTTTTTTTTTGTTTTGTTTTGGTATATATGTCTAATATCAACGAAAACATGACAATATTACATCAACATTAATTTCATAACAAAATCAGCATCACAGATAGAGAAAAGTGTTGGTATTTACACAGAGGTTTTTTTTTTTTCTTTTCTTTTTCTTTTTTTTTTTTCAAATATGAAACTACAAAGTAGTGCCAGGACAAAAAGTGTCCGAGGCAAAAAAAAAAAAAAGAAAAAAAAAAGAAGAGAGAAATGCTGGAACTGAACATTCTTTTAGATGCTGCTCTGGTGAGTGTTTCAAACAACATTAATGTTCAGTAAAATGTTTTGACCCTATTTCCACCATGACAGCACACTGATTTTTGTTATGTTGCTTGCTCTTGGGGACTATCTCCACTTAATGATTTCATTGCAAATTAGCACTTTTTTTTTTGAAGTTCTGTTTGGTATTTACTGAAAAAACCGGCCCTAATCATCAACTACAATAAACATTTCTTCTCTGGCAAAACTTTCAAAAAAGGTGAGTATGTACAGCAGTGGCCAAATACAAGCAACTGATGCAACGACAAGATACTGAAACTCACGCACATGCTCACATACACATGCATTGTACACAGATCACATGCTGATGTTTTTTGTGTGTATGGGTGTGTGTTTCTGTGCACATACACCTATGCATGCATGAGTGTGTGCAGCATGTGTGAGTGTGTGGATGGTGGGGTGTTTTTTTTTTTCCTTTTTACCTAAATGTTTTTCTTTTCCATTATGATTAATATGAACACAGTAATAAAGGGATAGTGTACAGGTTAATCATTATCTTTTGTTTCCTGTACTTATCTGTAGCTGGCCAGAAAATGTTTTTCTGTTTCAATTATGAAATAATAGCTTTCCAAAATGGACTTTGAATTCATTTTCAACAATCCCTTGAGTTGTATTGGTTGAAGTTGGTTTTCAACTGATTATGATGCAGACAACACTGATCTTCAAGTGAAAATAAATATCTGTCCCTCTAGCCCTACAGATGGAAGTGTGTCTTATTATTTGTTTGTTTGTTTTTGATGGTAAACTGACTATTCAACCAACCAGTTACAATTAAACTTTAAAATTTCTTATGCAATTAACTTTATTTTCAACAGCCAAACTCAACACTTCCTTTTTTTTTTTCTTCATGTCTCTTGTCATGCATCTTTTTTTTCCCTTCGGTTTCTGAAACTAAATCTAAAATCTGGATCTAAATCTATACTGATATGATATATCAAGGGTAATTTTTGATGTGCTGCCAACAGAAAACTAAAGATTGTGATGTCTCTTGCATTTGTAATCTGCATGTTCTTATGTCTCTCTCAAAAGCTGTAGCTTTTGGCAATGATGAAAAAAAAGAAAAAAGGTTAAAAACATCAAAATTAATCAAAGACAAATCTACATCTGCTACAAAGTACTTCCGAGTTCTGATGTGGACGGAATGCAAAATGAACTTGCTGCCAACAAAAACAACAATTATAAATTACATTCTTTTGCAATATGCTGAAGAAGAACTTAAAAAAAAAAATGTTTCTCTTTTTACACACACAAAGTGCCACAATATTTACAACAAATCAGCAGCTGTGAATGTCAGCTATGTTGATGCCATCATGAGAAACTGCAGCTTGTAGATGGCCTTAGCAACTGGACGACAAAGAGATGTGTTCATGTTTGTAAACTGTGTCTGTGTGTACAAGAATATATCTACATGTGTATGTTCTCATGTCACACAATCTGTATGGTGTATGAATGACAGACAAAGAAACCTAGAGACAAGTTCACCGACGGATCAAATCACATTTGCATGCGTCAATAATGATGCATGAAAGATCGTAATTGCTGACAGCACCAATGCTGGCACTCGCCAGTCTATTCGGAACTTCCAAGCAATGAGGTAACTGATGGAGCTGGATTATTCTGTTGGTTTGATGTGCAGACGAATCTCTTGCTGGTTGTCGATGCACTCTCGCAGTTTGTTTTCTGTCATGGTCAGTCTCTGCTCCAACAAGGATACCGTCTGGAAGAAAAGAAAAAGAAGAAATAACCCTTCAGTCAGCAAACAAATTAAGAAGCACATCTTAAATACAATCAAGACATAATTAACGGCTGAGCTGTTATCTTCATAGTTAATAACCAACTGTTATTTCAAAAAATGATTCCATATTCTATGCACTCTGTGTATATGTCATGAGAGAAAGGATAGTATTTTCTATTGCACAAAAGTGTGTGTGTGTGTCTGTGTGTGTTGTTGCTGAACATGGCATACACTTCTTTTTTTCCCAACAGTCATAAACTATTTTGAAAACTCACATTACCACCAGTATGTTTACTACAAAAGTCAGGAGCATTCTACCTTCAAAATCCAGACAAAATATTTCCCTACAGGCATACATATTCACACACAACAGAAAGATTCAGCTTGTATGTCATATCAGCATGTTGGACAACAAGACCCAGCAGCATTCCACCATCAAACCAAGACAAAAATATTTCCACACCTGCGTCAGGATGTCCAGCTGTCCAGCAATCTGCTCCATAAACTTGTTCAGCGCTGGGGGCACAGCCTTGGCTTCCAGAGGCTGGGTGCGAGGTCGTGGGTCCTCTCCTGCAATGGTTGTTGGGTAATCGCCACTGCTGCCCAGGCACTCCTTGTCCACCATCTCCGCGTCCATGTCCAGTGATCTGGACGGTGGCTCAGAGTCAGGTCTCACCTGTTGAAAGTGAAAGAATGATGGTCATTATCACTTAAATGTCTAAACTTTTCTAGCCGGGTTGGCTACGATCTTCAGATAAATTGAGCCCAAGTGATTTACCTCCCCTTAATGTTTAGTTTTAATTACAGGTGATTTACCTCCCTTTACAGGGGGCATTTTTTTCTCATCAATTTTTGCTACACTTTGTTAATGGGTTCAAGTGATATTCCATACAAGCTGCATCTTTTTTTGTATGTAAATATGTATGTATGCCTGTAATGCAACCATAGGGACATAAATCCCTGCAGTGGCACACATGCTTGCATGTGTTATGAATGATCATGAATATGTACATGCTTCATATGTACACACATATAAGCATTTGTAATACACAGAATAAAGACAATGCCTTGTCACATGCATATAGGCACCCACCTCCACACATACACCACAAAATGGGAACAGCATGAAGCAGAACTATTGTAACTGGTAGGTGAAAATTTGACTGCTTTCATTGCCCAGGCAGAAAGGAAGACCACGAAAAGATGTACCTTTCAACAAGCAGCAATAGATAACATATAAGCAGAAAATATTTTTATAAAACGAATCTCCAGTGAGATCTGAAATAAGCTGGTAATTAAATGTAAATAACACACACACACACACACGCAAGTACAAACAAGCACACCCACACAAAAAAAATGTATGTATATATAATCATACTAAAACTGAAAGAAGAAAACAAACATCTATATAAATAAAAAGTTTCGACTCTACTCCTGATGTCTTCATCAACGGTGTGAAGACAAGTTGGATCACATTATGAATTTATGCTGACTACTGAACAATGATTGCTCACACCAGTCCCTGCCTCAAAATTCTCATGGTTCCAATGTTAAACAACTTGGGCTTGGTGGTTTCTTTTACAAAGACAAGCAAGTCAAATAATCTATATACAGACAAGAGAAACACAGAAATATGAGAGGGGGTGGGAAAAGGAAAGAGGGGGTTGGGTGAGGAGATGGAGGGAAAGAGCACAGTAAATACTGTCAATGGTTATTCTCTCTAATCACATGTACAAAGTTGAGGTTGCATGTTATTCAACTGCAAGTATCCACATGAATGCCCAGATTATACACATGAAAAAAAAGAGTATAATATATCTACATCTATCTCTCTATTCTATATTAAAAAAAATAAAAATAAATAAATAAATAATATATATATGTATATTCTAAACATAGTTTAGATAAATAACTTGAATTTCATTCAAATGTATACTGTTCAATAAAAATACAAGACAGGACAGTGCACAGAATCGATCACACTCCCCTTAGCCTAAGATTCCCACAATCCCAACAGTATAGGTACTTGCAAATGAGTTTTTCTTTTTAACCCCTAAGCTGCCTATATGACGAGATAACTCGTCATAGAAAGCATGTACGCTTCGCTGCCACAATGACGAGATAACTCGTCATCGAAATATTGACTTTTCCCTGCTTTGCATTCAGTTCGATGACAAAAATGTTGGTACCTTTTGCTTGGGGAATCTTTCTAGATTCTATTCATAGCTAGAAACACCATCTGCGTCATAAGGCAGTCCTTTATTTGAACGTTTTGGTTGGGTTACTGGCCGCAGTCTTTGCCTAGCTCCTCTCCTCGCTCGCTCAACAAAATGTCGGACTGACTCCGTGCTCAAGACATGCGATCGTGGCAAACTAAATCAACCAAGATTACTTTCTTTAGCTGATGCTCAGAAAGAATTGAAGCATAAATTCAAAGGAGAAGACAGTGGTGAACATTTATATGATCTGATAGAAAATAAAGGGAGCAATCAAGAGAGTGGCCAAGATATGACTATCAGTGAGTGATGCCGGCTGTTCAGCTCTAGCAGTCAACAGAAGTCACCGAATTTTTAGCAGTGTGAGCTATTTTCTTGGCACTCAGCCAACGCAGTCTGATGAGAACTGGATCAAGTGACCCTGTGAGAGGGGTGAAGAGGAGGGGGGTGGAGACTGAGGGGGCGTGGCCTCACATCCATATTATCACTTGCAGAAGTCACAATGCATTATATATCTATTTCTTTTTCAGCTTTTTTATACTGTGATTGTTCTAGTATGATTTTGTGTGTGCAGATATCCATTTGTCCAGAAAATATGATATTTTAGTGCAAATTACCTCATGTTTCTAATGAACAAGTTGAAAATGTGACAAAAAACAAAACACTGATTTCAAAACAACAGCATGTCACTAAAAATACATAAAATGGGATAACATCATGTGTTTTGTATTCTTTGTTCATTTCCCTTTCAGAAAATATATATTTTTATGGGTCTTTCTCCAATAACAAAGAGCACAGAATTTTTGGAAAATTTATACCCGTTTTTTGTGGAAAAAACCCTGGCAAATAGAATTCACTTAAATCTTATTTTCCTGGTAGCGAAAGGGTTAAAAACACTAACAAAGTGCATACCAACTATGAAATCATAAATGCAGTCATATAAACTCTAAAAACTGCAGCTAAACACCAAATGATTGCATAGCGGAGTACATGGTTTTGATCCCAAGCCAATAAAACTGGCATTTGGGTGAAAAAAAGGTAAATGCAACACAAGCAAAACAACAACAACAAAATGATAATAAATAAACACCATGCAAGCAAACAAGCAAGAAAAGGCATGCAGTGAATGTAATACTGGTAAATTACTTTGCCTCAACTGGCCCTTCATTCTCATCTTTGCTATTACTGAAGACATACCTGAGTGACAATTAATCCTGAAACCGGATGTGCACTGATCAAAATTAAAAAGAAAAAAAGAAGTGCTTTTGTAACTTAAAGAACAGATTAAAAACCAAACAAGGTGTAAAAAAACAACAACTGATTTTAACCCATCCCCAGGAAATAAGATAAATAAAGATGTATCAAACAATGTTTCGCTTCGTTTACTTTAACTGTTATTGTTCAAAACCCCAGTCAAGGAGCATGATGTTATAATACAGCAACAAAAGCTTTACATTTACGTATGTCCCTTTTCTAAACAACTCACCACTGGCCATGTCTTACTCAAAAAACAAACTTCATTCATCCAGCAAGAGTTACTTGTCACTCGTGTATGGCTTGCATGTTATTGTTAAGGGGTGTGTGTTGCAACATGCAGCATGGCAGACAACCTGGGAGGCAGTGAACATGGCAGGCCCCACGTCAGTGACCGACGGCTCCTGGTCCTGCATGCGTTTGACCGAGGACCGTGCGTCCAGCTGCAAGCCACCATCACCAGTGTGTCAGTCACCGAGACACATGCTGACTTAACACATCTACAACACAGCTGCCAGTCCTAGGACAGCACATCTGGTGAGTGTGTTGCTCACCGATAAACATGCTGCCTACTCATGTACAACACAGCTCTGCCAGTCCTAGGAGAGCACATTTGGTGAGCGTGTTGCTCACCGATAAACATGCTGCCTACTCATCTACAACACAGCTGCCAGTCCAAGAACAGCACATTCAGTGAGTGTGTTGCTCACTGAGACACATGCTGCTGACACATAGATCTACAACACAGCAACCTGTCCTAGGACAGCACATTGGGTGAGTGTGTTGCTCATCATGACACATGCTGCCTACACATCTACAACACAGCTCTGCCAGTCCTAATAGAGCACATCTAGTGAGTGTTGCTCACCGAGACACATGCTGCCTACTCATCTACAACACAGCTCTGCCTGTCCTACGAGAGCACATTCGGTGAGTGTGTTGCTCACCGAGACACATGCTGCCTACAACACAGCTGCCAGTCCCAGGAAAATTCAGTGAGTGTGTTAGGGTTTGAGACTGGGGGTATGTTCCCCTAAACCTTATGGCAACGTGGTGTTAGGATTTGGGGGTGGAGTTATGTTCCCAACAACCTCGTAGCAGCGATTTAAGGGCACAGCCCCCTTTATAAGCTGGAGATATTTTCAGAAACGACAGTGTCTAGTACAAAACAAAGAAGATAGATAAATGCAAAGGAAGCACAACAGATGTTATCCATACAACCATTCTTTTTATGAAAAACATATGTTCACCCCCCCTCCCTCCCCCCCCCCTCCAAAGCCACCATTTTTCATAAAAATATTGCACTAAATATTCCTGTGCCAGGGGTTAAAATTACTGATAAATAAAGTTTGGTAGCTATGTAGTACGCAATGCCACGTAAAGTCTTGCAAGATGCAGTATGCAAAATAAAACAACAGCATCTAGTGGAGATGCTACTGTCATTCTGATGCTCTCATTGATTTCAGCAACAGTTTCTGCAAAAAAAAAATGGCCACAAAACAATATGGCAGGTTGTTTTTTTGTTTTTGTTTTTTTCTGTTTTGTTGTTCAACAAGAAACCACTGTAAGAGGGCAAGGAAAACAGGTCTGTTTAATTTCCCTGAAAAATGAACTATTTGTCTTTGTATTTTGTATTTGTATTTCTTCTTATCACAACAGATTTCTGTGTGTGAAATTCGGGCTGCTCTCCCCAGGGACAGCGTGTTGCTACACTACAGCGCCACCCCCTTTTTTTTCTTTTTTTTTTGTAAATTTTCCTGTGTGCAGTTTTATTTATTTTTCCTATCAAAGTGGATTTTTTTACAGAATTTTGCCAGGAACAACCCTTTTGTTGCTGTGGGTTCTTTTACGTGCGCCAAGTGCATGCTGCACACAGGACCTCGGTTTATCGTCTCATCCAAATGACTAGCGTCCAGACCATCACTCAAGGTCTAGTGGAGGGGGAGAAAATATAGGCAGCTGAGCCGTGATTCGAACCAGCGCGCTCAGATTCTCTCGCTTCCTAGACGGATGCGTTACCTCTAGGCCATCTCTCCACATCATTCACATATTTCAAAAAGGTACAATCAGCAAAACAATATCAAACATTTAACTCATTTTTTTTCTCTATTTTTGTTGTTTCTTTTTATTTTTTTTTTAGAAATCTTGTTTACACCATTTACCTGTTTTCCTAATCTCTTTTTCTCCATAAAAAAATGAAATAATTCTCTTTCATGTGCAAATAAGTTAATAGGTGGTAACTGTCTTTTTTGTTTGTTTAAGAAGTAAGAGTGGAGTGAATATTACCAGCTAAAAATAGCTGATGATAAAACACATGCACACTAAACCCAAGCAAGAAATAATTCCTAACCAGAACCCTTCTTAAACATGTTAGTTTATAACAAGTGGCTGTGTTCTGTGGCAACATACACCAAAATATTGCTTCACTGTTCATTGCACATAAGTATAACGAATGAAAGCTTTCCTCTTCATGCAAATATTTTGTTACTGAGGGAAACAAATGTTTCTGGAAGTCCTGGATTTCTTGAGAAATCTCACCTTAAAACGTACTCTGCGCTGAAAAAAATATAAGTGCTCCCCAAATGATTAAACATGCTCATGTAATTTTTTTTCCTACCATTGGTCATTTTATCACCAAAGTTCTGAAAATCAAATAACAAATAATATTATAAAAATGTACAACTACAGCTGCAAACTACTGAAAATATGAATAATTAGAACATCATAACCATATAATTATGACAATTGCAACAACAATGATAAATGAAAGGATAAAGAAAAGCACCTAGTTGCATTTTCTACATCTAAAACTACAACTGCAAACTAACAAAAACATGAATGATTTTAAGATAATAATAATAACAACATTATTATGACAGTTATAACAACAATGATATTAATAGGATTAAGAAAAGCACCCAATTACATTTCCTACTTGAACATAAGGGGGAGAATCAAGACAAAAATAAATATCTAAGTGTGGAAAATAAAATCATTCCACAAAATACTCTGTACTAATACTGTATTACTTTATCACATAGTGAAATACATCAAACAGAAGAATGCTTCCTACTTGACAGAGCTTTAAAAACATCAAAATGAACTAACACATAAATGTGCACACAGAAGGATTTTTTGGAAAGTGAACTATTTTAACTGTGAATTATTATTTACAAATACAAATAATGACAGGCACTATCATCACTGAAGATAATAATCATAAAAGAACTAAAAAAAAAAAAAAATTATACAATACATTTGGAAATATAAACTCCATCAAAATTGGAAACAATGATAACATGAACCAGAAACTCAACGGTGCACTTTAATTTTTTTTTTTTTTTTTTTTTTTTTTAAAGACAAAGGCAACAACAACAGCAGACACACAGAACCTAGGTAAGCACATACGGCGAAAACAAAGGGTAAGAGTATCACAGTCACTAACTTATGCATGTGAAATGGTATATGAAAACACGAGGTTAAGATAGTATGACAGTCACTAATCTATGCTCACTGGGTTAGCAGTGGCTCGGCCCTTTTAGCACATGAGTTGGCATGTGAAAACACAAGGCTAAGACAGTGTCACAGTCACTAACTTTCATGGTATGTGAAAACAAAGGCTAAGAGTGTGTCACAGTCACTAACTTTTATGGTATGTGAAAACACAAGGCTAAGACAGTGTTTACAGTCACTAACTTTTATGGTATGTGAAAACACAAGGCTAAGACAGTGTCACAGTCACTAACTTTTATGGTATGTGAAAACACAAGGCTAAGACAGTGTCACAGTCGCTAACTTTTATGGTATGTGAAAACACAAGGCTAAGACAGTGTCACAGTCGCTAACTTTTATGGTATGTGAAAACACAAGGCTAAGACAGTGTCACAGTCGCTAACTTTTATGGTATGTGAAAACACAAGGCTAAGACAGTGTCACAGTCGCTAACTTTCATGGTATGTGAAAACACAAGGCTAAGACAGTGTCACAGTCACTAACTTTTATGGTATGTGAAAACACAAGGCTAAGACAGTGTCACAGTCACTAACTTTTATGGTATGTGAAAACACAAGGCTAAGACAGTGTCACAGTCACTAACTTTTATGGTATATGAAAACACAAGGCTAAGACAGTATCACAGTCACTAACTTTTATGGTATGTGAAAACACAAGGCTAAGACAGTATCACAGTCACTAACTTTTATGGTATGTGAAAACACAAGGCTAAGACAGAGTCACAGTCACTAACTTTTATGGTATGTGAAAACACAAGGCTAAGACAGTGTCACAGTCACTAACTTTTATGGTATGTGAAAACACAAGGCTAAGACAGTATCATAGTCACTAACTTTTATGGTGTGAAAACAAGGCTAAGACAGTATCACAGTCACTATCTTTTATGGTATGTGAAAACACAAGGCTAAGACAGTATCACAGTCAATAACTTTTATGGCATGTGAAAACAAGGCTAAGACAGTATCACAGTCACTAACTTTTATGGTATGTGAAAACACAAGGCTAAAACAGTGTTTACAGTCACTAACTTTTATGGTATGTGAAAACACAAGGCTAAGACAGTATCACAGTCACTAACTTTTATGGCATGTGAAAACACAAGGCTAAAACAGTGTTTACAGTCACTAACTTTTATGGTATGTGAAAACACAAGGCTAAGACAGTGTCACAGTCACTAACTTTTATGGCATGTGAAAACACAAGGCTAAGACAGTATCACAGTCACTAACTTTTATGGCATGTGAAAACACAAGGCTAAGACAGTGTCACAGTCACTAACTTTTATGGTATGTGAAAACACAAGGCTAAGACAGTGTCACAGTCACTAACTTTTATGGTATGTGAAAACACAAGGCTAAGACAGTGTTTACAGTCACTAACTTTTATGGTATGTGAAAACACAAGGCTAAGACAGTGTTTACAGTCACTAACTTTTATGGTATGTGAAAACACAAGGCAGTCACTAAGTTTTATGGTATGTGAAAACACAAGGCAGTCACTAAGTTTTATGGTATGTGAAAACACAAGGCTAAGACAGTGTCACAGTCGCTAACTTTTATGGCATGTGAAAACACAAGGCTAAGACAGTATCACAGTCACTAACTTTTATGGCATGTGAAAACAAGGCTAAGACAGTGTCACAGTCACTAACTTTCATGGTATGTGAAAACAAGGCTAAGACAGTATCACAGTCACTAACTTTTATGGTATGTGAAAACACAAGGCTAAGACAGTGTCACAGTCACTAACTTTTATGGTATGTGAAAACACAAGGCTAAGACAGTATCACAGTCACTAACTTTTATGGTATGTGAAAACACAAGGCTAAGAAAGTGTCAGTCACTAACTTTTATGGTATGTGAAAACACAAGGCTAAGACAGTATCACAGTCACTAACTTTTATGGTATGTGAAAACACAAGGCTAAGACAGTGTCACAGTCACTAACTTACGCTGATAGGGTTAGCAGGGGCTCTGCCCTTCTGCACACGAGAGGGTAGGTCCTCCACAGGGGACTGAGCCTGTGCCTTGGCCTCCGAACGATCCCGCGGCCGCTGTGCACTGAGTACGTCGCTGGGGGACAGCTGGTCAAAGTTGGTCTTCCATACCAATACCTGCAAGTTCCATGCCACTGAATGTGACTATCACTGGCTCTATCTTATAATTTTTTTTTTTATCCATATCAAAATTCACTGTTGCCCTCTCAACTACAATGAATGACTTATTCTTTGTAATATATCTCATTCTCAACATATTTTACAAGATGCCACGTTCACTGCTTCCCTCTCAACAACAAGTGACGTATTCTTTGTAATAAGCAGCATATCTCATTCTCAACAGAGGCACATCTATAAGACATAAATAGTATCAAGGAACTGTGTAAAGGCTTATCAAGAAGAGTTTAAACATTGGCTTTATCATATAATTTTTTCATCCATATCTTTACAAGATGTCGCGTTCACCGATTCCCTCTCAACTACAATGAGTGACTTATTCTTTGTATTGAGCATATCTCATCCTCACCACCGAGTCACACATATATAAGACTTAAATAGTATCAAAGGACAGTGTAAAAGTTTACCAAGAAGAGTTTAAGGTGGGACAACTTTGTCATCAAATTACGAACCAATAAATCAAACATACACCCCAACCACACACGTGTATATGGACAAGAACACACCCAAACACGCAATACACACTCTTTTTCTTTCTTTTCTTTTTTGTTTCTTTGAACACTGACAAAAGTGACAATGCAACTTTCACAATGACAACTTCAATGATCATTTACATGCCTATGTCCAAAACATGTGGTGAAAATAGTAACCTTTAGATCAAAACCCAAAGGATTCATTTATCTTACACAACATGCATGCCCATCATCCCAGCACAAAGTAGATAATATGAGTCGTAGCTAAGGGCTGCAGACCTGTTCGTCAGCTCCCCCTGAAGCAAAGAATTCCCCATTTTTGGAAAATGTAGCTGCTGTTACAGGTCCCTGCACACACACACACACATGACGCTCAAATAATGCCTGGAATACTAACTAAGGGGGGGAAAAAGAAAGAAAAATAATTATACAAATAAAAGAATTCACCCACAATCATCATGTCTACATAGCAGGTACGGCAGTGATACAATAGTTTCCTTTATATAGAGAACTCTTCATAAAAGAACAGAATTTTTTTTTTTTTTTTTTTTTTTTTTTTTTTTTTACAATTTCATAAAATAAAATAAAAAATCAACAAACAAACAAAGACAAACTCATAATAAATGAAGAAAACTGGAAACAGAATACATACACTGACAGGCTATAAATCAAAGAAAAGAACCAGCATAACTACTACACCGATGGGGTAAAAAATTATCAACAAAAAAAACAAAAAACACAGGAAAACTCGTAATAGATCAAACATATTGCAAACAGAATGTATTCACTGACAGATTAACAAATAGTAGAGTGGTAACTCTCTCCATTCACAAGGTAAACACAAGTCAATGCTGCTCGTGCTACCAACAGGTTATAAATAAAAAAAAAAACGAACCAAACCCACCTACAACAAAAGAAAGTTTTTTTCTTCTCTCACCTGATGTCCATGCAGTGTGTAGAAGATGCGTCCTTCCAAGAGATCAAAGATTTTCAATGTGCCATCTTCAGAACTTGTCAGTAGGTAGTTACCGTTGCTATGGAAGGAGAGTTTGGACACTGCCCCAGCATGGGCTGCAAACAAACCACTCACCATGCAAGTAATTTCTGATATACAAACGATACACAGAAGGAATATGAACATATTATTATCAACCATTTACCACAACTGCCTAGCAAATTCTGGCTCAAAGCGGGCAGAAAAATTGAGGAAGAATCCGAAGATGCTCCTCAGTTTGTTACTGGTATGGTTTTTGTTTTGTTTGGAAATTCACCACATTGAAAAACATTACATTACCACTCTTGGATGGCTGCAAACACTAATCACTGAAAGAAGTTTGGCTTAAAAATAATTTTGAAAGAAATAAAAGATGAATTTCTACTTCAAATCTTAGGATCATCAAGAGAATTAAAAGGTCACTTTTGTTACATAATCTTTACATTACAGGTTTAACCTGTATTTCTGTGTGTTTCATTTGGCATGAGTGAAAGCATTTCTGTTCTACAAAAACATATATTATTGTCTCTCCGTCCATTTCATTTTACATGCACAAACTAAAAAAAACCATACAAATACACATCTGATGCACAAACTACAAACAACACATCGCTATAACTGAAGTAAAAAACAGCATAAACACAAGATACTGCACACCACTGTAAAAGACCACTTGATGAGACCTACCCCCATGATGCTGCAGTATTTTGTTCATGCGGATGTCCCACACCTTGACACTGCCATCTGTGCTGGCAGATGCGATGCAGGTTCCACTTGGGTGGAAGTCCACATGATTTACGTATCTGGAACACATGTACACATTCTTAAAATGAAAAAAACAATTTTGTCAGCAAGAGTTGATTCCCCATCCAAATCTTGGAAGATTTCTACCTTTCACAATCAGCCCAGATTTACAACCATGTACATGCACTGTACAATACAATACACTTCATTTGTGCTTACTTTACATACATGCAATTCATCCTTCTACAACTGCCACACAAACCAATGGACTGATATCCATGAGTTAAAATTTCAAAACTGTTTGCTATATTAAAACAACTCTTTTTACTCCTTTTATTTTAAAACGTAATTCATCAGACAGGCTGGACTGACACTGTGAAGAGGTGAAGAAGAAAAACAACAACTCCTGTATCAAAATCATCTGTTTCATCTTACCATTTTTCATTATGACAGTTTGCAAAACATGAAAAGAAATCAACAGTGATGACACTATTGAAATAGACAATCTGTACCAGGCTTTACAAATATTTGCGACAGAAAATGATTCATTCTAAATTGGAAAACACATTTTGACAAGCTCAGCTAAGAAACACCACCAAAACAATCTTTTCACCTCTCTCCTTCAGTATATATGATTTTCTTTCCTCAACTTTCCCTTTTGCTCAAGTGGTAAATCAGAAATTGTTTCACTTAAAACTGATTTCCCATCTAAAAATAACACAAAAACAGCCATTATTCAAACAGTGAATCTACATTTCTTAACCTTGTGCGGAAAGGTGTACAGAGAAATACCCACCCCCCAATTTCGTGGAAAGTGTGAATGCAGTCCCTGGTCTGTCTGTCCCACAGTTTGATAAGCTTGTCATCACTTCCAGACACTATCAAACGCCCGTCTGGGGAAAATCTGAAACAAAAACAAAGTATCGAAACACATAAACATCATGATACAAATATTTCAATCTTCAGCAAAACCTTCTCGCAGAATGAATGTCAAGAAAGAAATGAACAGGGTGGTGTGCAGACCCTTGGCAACCAATCATCCATAGTTCCCTGTGGACTGCCAGCACCGAGACTGCTGCTGACAGACCCAGGTGTGGCTGTGAATGGGGGACCCAGTACAGGCAGCAGTCCAACCACCTACTGACTGATGCCCTTAAATCTTTCACTGCCATAGGCGACTTTAGTTGACTAGACAGTGCACAGCCATTGGAGACTTTTGCCGACATTGAGGCAGCCAAAAAAAGAAAAAGGAAAAAAAAGAAAAAAAGAAATGAACATGGGAGCACTGTCTATGGACTATCCATTAAAAAAAAAAAAATTCTTCACAGATTTCATGAGAATAGACTGATCTAGAAACCCAATATATATCATAACATATCATCTCCCCTAACACTTACTTGGCACATCGCACCCAGTTGCTGTGCTGAGTCAGGGAATAGAGGAATTTCTGTCTGTGAACCGTCCACAGCTGAAACAACAGCAACAAAAGTTTTCATGTATATACTGAAATAACTACTGCTTTGCTGAATGGCATTTCAAAATTTGTATGTATGTCAAAAAATGAAAGCGTCTAGTGGGGGTCTAGAATATATCAGCTGCTGAATGAAATTTGCATAAGTAATTCTTTCAAATGAGTAAAAGAATACATTTCTTAAATCTAACCATCAATGATCAATAGTGGTAACAGTATATGCAACATTTTTTTTTTACAGAATAGTAAACATGGCTGCTAGATGGGTCCGAAATTTTGCTTGAATTTTTTGCAGAGCTCGTGACAATATATAAAGTAACGCTCATAATAAACAATTTTATTTTAACTGTCAGAACTTTTCTTTCAGAGATTGTACACCTTAAGGTTCGTGAAATTATTTCAATTAGACTTCAAGAATACTCACTCACAGCCAGGGCTAGATGTCATTACAAAAAATTAATGTGCAAAATGAAAAGAGAGAGAAACAAAGACTGAAACATCACATCATTTTGCAACAAATCCTGACCCAGTGTTGAACCAGAAGAACGCAATACTCACTTTGATAGTTTTATCGTCAGAGGCTGTGCACAGGGTCTGCCCATCACTGCTGAAATCCACACTTCGAACTGTGGCTGTGTGAGCCTTGAACACTGTGGACTCTCCTTTGCTGAAATCATACACCACATTTTTAGGCCTCTTGATTTTAATTTCAGCTTTAATTAACAGTAATTACATAATAACCCCCATTGGCTCCCCATTGAAGTGAGAATTAAATACAAAGTTACGTGTCTCTGCTATTCTGCTTTCCACTCCACAAGACCTACATATCTTTCTGACCTTATCGGTGTTTACACTCCCGCAGGAAATCTCTGCTCTTCCTCTGACTGTTACCTTTTTGAAACTTCCAAGTGTCAATACAAGAACCTATGGTGAATGTTCTTTCTTCTTTCTTTGCTGCTCCTCACATCTGGAACAACCTTCCTCATCATATCTGTGCATCTGATTCTATTTCTGCTTTTCGCTCATCACTAAAAACTCATCTTTTTAAAACCTATCTATAAGTACTCTCAGCTTCCTTGTTCTCCAACACCACCTACGTCAGCTCACTTTGGATGAATGTAGAGTGGGAAAGGGAGAATGTGAGTGGGGGGTGAGGGAGGGGGTGGAGGTTCGAGAGAGTGGTCATGAATGTTTTATGTAACTTGTAATATTTTTCTTTCATGTTAAGTGCCCTGAGCTCTTAGAGAGAATGGGCGCTATATAAATGTACATTATTATTATTATTAATAACAACATAACCACATATATATAAGCTGCAGTGTGTAACACACACATTCAGACATTTCAAGCATACACAGAGATGTGATAAACACAGAGATATGCATGCACCAATAACAGATAAACACACAAACTTACACACTAGGGATCCAAAGTCGTACAGTTTTATCCCTGGAAGCAGAGGCTACCAAATGACCAGAGGGTGAAAAGTTTACTGACAACACAGCATCCTGCAAACAAATCACAAGAAGAAAGATAATGCTGATATATATATATATAGATAGATAGATAGATAGATAGATAGATAGATAGATATAGATAGATAGATAGATAGATAGATAGATATAGATATATATAAATACAAAATCATTCATCCATGTATGAAGGCCATCAATTTGTCTTTAGTTTTTACTCAAACTGAAAATGTCATACCAACAATTACAATAACAGTAGAGGAGTAGGTGTTGACATCAAACCAGAATTTAGGCAGTCCTATACATACTTTCGTTTTCTCCGCATAGGCAGATAGTAGTTTGAACAGGACAGGAATGTCAGACCCCTGCCGGAGTCTGCACTAGTGGGTCATGGTTAAGTATGTGTAATTAAACCTATATTTGTAGCTAACAGTCCAGTTGCATTTAATAACATTAACTGTCTACTGTACAAGCAATATACGTTTATGCATGCACTGATGGTACAAAGGCAAACATGTAGACTTTCATTAGAATTCTACTAACAAATCATGTATATTTTTTAGTTTAAAATATACATCCAATAATCATTGTGGATCTTCAAGAAATAGCATCATTTCAGGCAAAAAGCTGAGTTATAAAGTTGCAAATTATCAAAGTAGAGCCTTACCTTATGTCCCACAAAACGGTATGCTCTCATTTTGGGTTTAAAATTCCACACCATAAGACACGAGTCCATTGATCCCGAGGCTGAAAACAAAAATCAAATGGAAAATAAAAAGATGATCAGACAGTAACAATGCCTTTCCAATACTGTGTGATGTGTGATTTAATGCCTGCCAACATTTGACATAAAAAGAACAAAATATTAACCTACAATCAAGCTGTTGATCATCTTCACCCTTTTATGTTTCTTCAAATTATTATGCCTGCAGTTGCACATGCATGTGCATGCACACACACATACACACATATACACACACATACATAAAATTTTAGACATACACACATATATACACACAATTTCGCCTACAAATTCCATTTTCAAGAAAACAAAACTGCAAAACATTTAGTCTGAAGAAAAAAAAAAAAAAAAAAAACTCATTCAAAATAAACATACCAAGTTGTGTCATAACCGGACTGAAGTCCACAGATGTCACTGTGTCCCTGTGGCCACGGAAGTGGCGTTCCAGGGATGGATCCTCCTGCACATGACATGTCACAGCAGGGTATTTCAGCATTTCAAAGATCTGCAACACTTCAGTTCAAATATGCTTACATTACAGACTTCAAACACATTTGTTTTCCCTGCTATTAAAATTCCTGGGTCTAAAAGTGGCAAAAGCATCACAACATTTTATTACCATCAATCAGAGATCGCTGTGTTTGGCCAGAAGGACTAACTAGTTTAACCCAAGGGGAACCAAAGCAAGCAGAAAGCCATCAAAAGATAGAACTAGAATGGTTGAATAGTGCTTTGTGTGTCCTTAACATAGACTAATAGAGCTGGAAAATCTGAGTATGTACTCCATATTCACTGCAGAATAGTAGATGAGAATGAAACACACACACGCACACATGCACGCACACACACGCAAACACAAAACCAAAAAACTCTCACTCTCTCCCTTTATCAGTTTATAAGTATCACACACACATACACATACACACACACACACGCACACACACACACACACACACTGTACAAAAGCATACACACACACACTATGGTGCATGCATATTTGATTTATGCATATCACCTACTCATACATAACCATATCTATGTAAAGGCAACAAAATGACTGAGTGACTAAGATTTGAAGGGAGTTTTCCTTTAAGATGACAACTTTAACAACATGTAGAAAACATGACTGGGCATGTTTAAACTTTCAGTTTGTTCGTACAAAAACTTATTAGCCTATACTGACAGAAATAAAGAGTGCAGGCTTCTGAAAACAGTAACATTATGTTATTTTTCATGAAACAAACTTTCAAATTCAACCATGAACACCTGGCAACCGCGCATCATTTTTTTTCTTTCTTTTTTAATCATTTTCTTGAATATCAGTGACAAACAAAACGTGTTCGTCAGTGTAATGTAAACATGCACCAAATAATCCGACACAATCTGGTTCGCTCTAATTCATGATAAAAGACCGACAAATGTAAATATATTTTACCAGCGGTGTAGCCATTTCCCCCTGATCGTTCCTTTGATTTGACGGGGGGAAAAAAAGGGACGTGAGAAAAGTGGTGTCTGTCTCTCTCCTGGAACAGGTTTGTTCGGACACGATTTCAAACAGAGCCGCCTGCGCATGACAACCTCAGGGGGATTAGTTTTTGTTAATGAAAGAATTTATAAAATACTTTATTTCCAATAGTTTCTTAGATACCCATATAGCTTTTATACTTTGTACTCTTTAAGTGAATGAATGGTTCTATCTTGGTGAGTGTTAACGTGAACTATCCACGAGTAACTGTCAATGTAAAAACAACAGATCCTCCCCATTATTTTTTGCTACTTCCGGTAATAATCATTGAACTTTCGCTCTCAAGAAAGAATTTTACAGGCCCACTTCCAAAAGAAGATAATGAGTGATTCGGAATCAAGGGTTCATTTCCGTGTTATCAGATTCATACATGAAGCCGGTAAGTTACTAATTGATGCCATGTCCAATTCAATTTTATTGGCACATTCTATAGTGATGACAACTCCTTTACTAACCGTATCATAAATCTGTGGAATAACCTTTCCTATGACACCATCAATGCACCATCGGTAAACGCCTTCAAAAATCACATTGACAAAAAGTTTAAGGACCATGTATTTTCCACAGAGTTAAATCTTTATTGAGTTGTAAATAAATATAGTATACACTATGCCAGATTTAAACAAGGGTCTGTTCACAAAAAGTGATCCAAAGTGATTCTCAAGGCCTGACTAAGCGCGTTGGGTTACGCTGCTGGTCAGGCATCTGCTTGGCAGATGTGGTGTAGTGTATAAGGATTTGGCCGAACGCAGTGACGCCTCTTTGAGCTACTGATACTGATAATGATCCAAAAGCACATAAATGGACACTGATTATGAGGGCAAAAGGCTTTTAGCCTATAGCCAAACATTTCTGTGATTCTGTGATAGCCATGTGACGCAAAGTCTGCATCTGGAATGAGACTTAAAGGGACAAGTATGCTTTACTTCTTATGAAATAGTATAAAACTTTTCATCACACTCACATACATGGCCAGTGAGGAACACACATTTTAAAACTATTAGGTTTCATTGTACTATCTTTTTTCTTTCTTTCTTTTTTTTTTTTTTTTTTTAATTTTTTTTATACATTAGCATTATTCCATCAGCACCACTTGTACACAGTTTTAACGTTTTACTTTTAGAGCAAGTTATTTCTGAGCTATAGGCCACCCTTTTTTTTTTTTTTTTCTTTTTTTTTACTCACTTGTGTAAACAAAGTGAGTCTATGTTTTAACCCGGTGTTTGGTTGTCTGTGTGTGTGTGTGTGTGTCCGTGTGTCTGTGTGTCCGTGGTAAACTTTAACATTGACAGTGTTGAGTGGAGGGGGTAGGGGCGTGACTGGTGTCACTGTTAGATGTTGTACTTTAAAATGTAGATTTTTATTGTATTGTGATGTATGTGTGTGGTGTTTAGAGTTTGAAATGGATTTTCAGTATTGTGATTGGGTTTATGTCTATTGTGATATCAGGAGTAGTTTTAAATATTATATAGGGTTTTAAGTATTGCGATATGATATTGCATTATTTAGGTGTTTTCATGTGATAACATTAAACATATGATGAGCACGTACAGTCTGTGATGATAGTGTATGTGTGTGTGTGTGTGTGTGATCATAAATATTGTGTGTGAGTGTTTGGTTGGCTCCCTGGAAAGGGTTAAATGCATGTAAGTTTTTCATGTTACTTAGTGTATGCATGTTTTAAATGTCAGTTTTTATTTTGTACAGTGCAGTTGAGCATGTTTTACATGGAATGGCGCTTTGTAAATTAAATTATTGTGATTATTATTATTATTATTATTATTATTATTATCATTTTTATAAACATTAGTATTATTATTATTGTTACATATTGTGTGTGTGTTGCACTTGATGAATATGCAGTGTTGGTATTATTATCATATTAAAAGATATTTTTAAGTTAGTGCACAAAGCAAAAAGCGTACCATGACTCAGTCAATAACTTAGTTGGACATGCTACTTTTAATCCTTTACTAAATTCCTTAAGACAATGCTTATTGAAGCTGATAGAGCTGTCCACCCTGAGAAATGGAGATTGCATGGAGCAGCTCCCAAGACTATCCAGTATGAGCCTCGGAACAACCAGGGCCATGACATAAATTAATAACATTTTTTCCCCATCTCCAGGGTAAAATACACAGCATCTCTCCAAGCAAATGTATAATAAAAAAAATAAAAAAATTTAAAGCCCCCTCCCCCCATCCCCCCCCCCCCCCCCCAAAAAAAAAAAATCAGCGTGTTGATTGTGGCTACTCAGCTTGAAAAAAAAAAAAAAAAAAGAATGAAGATCTGCCTTAGGCATGGAAGTGTAATAGAAATCAAACCTGAGTGAGGTTTGAAAGTTGAAGACTTGAAATTATCAGTTTTTGACTTTTTTTTTTTCTTTTTCTGAAATATGTTTATTAGGTAGTCAGTGATGATGATCCTATGGAAATCGCTTTGGTCATATATTGCAATGCAGTGCTGCACCACATGCTTTAGTTTCAATGATAAGTTATAAGGCTTGACTTAGTTATATCAGTTGAATCCAGAACACACATTACTCAAAAAACAATGCTGGAAAATCTGATATGGTTACCAATTATTTATAATACAAAGTGAAATAGGATTTTAACTTCACAACCACAAAGCCACTATGGGATGAAGAGCGTCTTCAGCTGTTGATGGTATTTTTTCAGAACAGTGACTTTGCAAAAAGAATGATAGCATGACTTTTGTTTCATTCCAGACCATCTCATTTGTCTTAAGCTGCCTTCTTTTCTTTCAGGATTACGACTTCATGTGAAAAGCATACCTTTGGCCACAGCTTGTGTAATTTATCACAAATTCTTTAGTGACTACTCCATCAAAGACTTTGACCCTTATGTAAGTATCATGAGTCATATTAATTATCATAGATTGTCAGGCTGATTTACATTGTTTCCATTACCCATATCTTGATTAAAAGTTATGGACTGCACACACAGACACAGACACACACAGACATATGTACACACACACACACACACACACACACACACGCTCACACTCGCACTCACACACAAATGCATGCACATTCACACATAAACATGTACATTTGTGTATTGGTTTTTTTGTGGGGTGGGGGGGGGTTGTTCGTAATTTTGGGGGGTTTTAACAGTAGGCATCCTTCAGTCTCGGAAGACTGGAGTTGCGCTCTAGGTGTTTATTCTGGTACAGCGTCGGGTGTGGCTGGCCAGTCCGACGTGGGAATGACAGTCCCTGTGGCAGAGGGCACAGATGAAGTCTGACGCTGGTCTGTCTGCCTGGGCTGCAGCCTTTCTTCTCATTCTCTTTTCCTTGTGCTGCTGAGTGAGTGTCTCTTCGAACTTGGAAAGACCTTTCTGCACAGTCTGTCTCCAGGCCGACCGTTCGAGGGCTGTTGCTTCCCAGTTGTTCTGGTCGATGTTCAAGGCTTTTAAGTCCCTCTTGCACACGTCTTTGAATCGCAGCTGTGGTCTGCCTGTGGGACGTTTTCCCTGCACAAGTTCTTCGTAGAGGAGGTCTTTAAGGATCCATCCGTCGTCCATGCGCATGACATGGCTGAGCCAGTGCATACGTCTCTGTTTCAGCAGCGTGTACATGCTGGTGCATCCAGCTCTTTCCAGGACAGTGTTGTTTGGGACCTTGTCCTGCCAGGTGATGTTCAGAATGCGTTTGAGGCTATGCATGTGAAAAGCATTGAGCTTTCGCTCTTGTTGGGCATGCAAAGTCCAGGACTCGCTGCCATACAGGAGGGTGCTCCAGGAGACTCGATGCTGAGGCTTCGTGTTGAAGAAGGTGTTACTGATGCACAACCCATGATGACAGCAGAGCTCAAGCAGGCGCTGGCCATTCTCGTTCATTTTCCCAGTGCCGAACTGACCCAAGCAGGTGGGCCAGGAGTTGTGATCGACACCTACTCTGGCGTTGAAATCGCCGGCGATGAACAGTAGTTCTCTCTCAGGAATTCTCCTTATAGCAGTACTAAGGTCGTCATAAAACTTATCTTTTGCTTCTGCTGTGGATGCCAAAGTTGGTGCGTAGGCACTGATTAGACTGACTGGTCCTGAGGATGTTTGGAGTCGGAGAGACAGGATTCGCTCTGTTCCTTCTGCTGGTGGGGTTATGGACCTCAATAATCTGTTTCTAACTGCGAATCCCACGCCGTGTTCTCTGACCTCGTCTGATGGTTTGCCCTGCCAGAACAGGGTGAAGTCTCTCTCCCTCACAGATCCTCTTTCTGGGAGCCTGGTTTCTTGAAGGGCGACGATGTCCATCTGCAGTCTGCTCAGTTCTCTGTCGATGACAGCTGTCTTGCGAGCATCATTTACTTCCTGCAGGAAGAAAAGCCATGTTTCCAAGGTTGTCATAGCTGAGGGGTGGCAATGGGGACAAGCTCCCATTGTCTATAAAATGTCCCTCACGGCGCGCGTCTCTAACAGCCTCTGACAACTAAGTCCAGCTCCTAGCCTGCTCGTGTGGCTTAGATATAAGCCCGGTGGAACTGCTACTACTGATAGGAGAAGGGGCGAAGGCGGGTTACCTGGCGCCTGAAAACCAGTGCTTTGGGTAGATGGGGCTCATCAGTCTGGGAAGACAGCTCATCTAAGAGAAGGAAAACTCTGATTTCAAACCTCCGCTGCCTTGCGGCCATACCCACTCATAGAAAAGGCTTCGGGAGTCAACCCTGAGGAAAAATCCGGAGCCGGAGTCCCCAAGGCAGTCCGAGGCTGTATACAGCAACGTTCTGGCAACTCCTGCAACGGCACTGGAACCATGTGTATCGGCGCTTGCCTTTCCAGTGGACCATTCCAGCGACGTGGAGAGAGGGGGTCTGCTGCATGGGTAACAGCTTGCCCTCCATACTTACTTACCCAGGCTTTGCGCTCTGGAGAGGTCACTCCAGCTTCGCTTTGCAGCGTCGACAAAACACAGGAAGTAGCAGTCTACCGGTTATAAGTCTGCATACTCAATTGGCATAGAGTCAGACACCAGGGGCTGCTTCCAACGGTGGGAGAGGTCATCGCATCTCACTGGGCAGCTACCGCCCGCCTTAAGCTAGGCAGTCCCCAGCCAGTAAGGTGCTGCCCCGCCACGGTCCGTTAGCCTCACTGGGTGCGTGGGGTTTAGGGTGAAAACCGACAAGCGGATCAACAACTGTGCACCAGGCAACAGAAAAATTAAAACTCCCGCCCTGAAATTGGGCACTTGGAATGTAAGAACAATGACATCTGGGGGGTTTTATGTGTCTTGTAATGTATAACCCATCAGTCTCGACAGATTTATCTGTGTGAATTCAGGTGTCTCTTACCTGGGAGAACGTGTCACATGATCTGGCATTACCTGATGGTTTGTTGTTTTTTTTGTTGCTTTTTTTTGTTTTTTTGTCTGCCTGCATGTAGTTTTATTATATATTTACTTTCATGAAAATTTACATGAGTGGATTTTTCTGTAGCATTTTTCCATGAACAATGCTCTTGTTGCCATGGATTATTGCTAAATGCATGCTTGACATGGGACCTTGGTTTATTGTCTCATCAGAAAGACTGGCACCCAGACAACCATACAGGTAACTTGAGAAGGGGTATAGACTGTATACATAATCGAGGTCCGTGCAAGATTCAAACACAAGACAAGTGGCTTTCTAGCTGGCAGTCTTTTCACATGTTCACCACTTCACATCGATCTTCACAGCTGCACCAGTATGTGCAGTATTAACACATCATGAGTCAGAAAAAAACTATCAGATTCACTTGCTTGCACTGTCTTTTATAATGTACTGGTAGTCTACAGTACATGCTTGCAAAATATACATTGCACTCACATATATATATACACACACACACATACACAAAGGCAAAGCCTCATCTCTAATTCTGATTGTCACTGAGTCTCTCTCTCTCTCTCTCTCTCTCTCTCTCTCTCTCTCTCTCTCTCTCTCTCTCTCTCTCTCTTACTCTCTCTGTCTCTCTCTCTCTCTCTCTCTCTCAACACAATAAAGCAAGCGGCAGATTGTATGAAACAGCAAATATGTGTAAATAGAAATATACGGCAAAATAAATGGTTTGATACTGAATGTAGATGTGTTAGACAAAAAGTGCGTAGTTTGTTGGGAAAATTTAACAGAACATTGGATGCTGTTGACAGGGATTTATTCTGTGTAGCACGAAGGGAATTCAAAAATATGCTACTTAGAAAGAAAAGGTTGTATAATAACTCATTGCTGAAACAGATTATAACTCTGTTGACAGCCAGCAAGATTTTTGGGAAAATGTTCGGGGTTTATTGAGTAAACGAGTCTTTGCCAAGAACAGTATCACAATGGAGGAATGGTATAATCATTTTAAAAGAATATTGGAAAAAGAAAGTAATACTGATTGTAGTGCTCAGGAAAATGAAATGTCACGTGATGATGAACATATTATGACAATGGAAGATCAGAACACGGCCTTTTTAGATCGGACTATCACCAAAGAAGAAGTATTGTCAGCAATAAGAAAGTTAAAAAATGGGAAAACCGCTGGACCGGACGGAATGATTGGTGAATTTTATAAGAACTTTGGTGAACCTGCCATCACTTTTCTTGTCAAGTTGTTTAATGTTTTGTTTGACCAGGGAATCTATCCTGAAAACTGGTCAGAGTCAATTATCATTCCTCTCTTTAAAAAAGGTGAACGAAATGAGCCGAATAACTATAGAGGGATATCGTTATGTGATATAGCAAGTAAACTATATGGTTCCATTATTAACGAAAGATTAACTGAATGGATAACATTGAACAACGTGACAAGTGAATACCAAGCTGGATTTAAGAAGGGTTACAGTACTATTGATCATATGTTCACTTTAATGGCAGCTGTTCAAAAGCAGTTTGCACATAATCGAAAATTATACGTCGCTTTTATAGACTTCGAAAAAGCCTTTGATTCAGTAGCAAGAAAACTTTTATGGCCGATTCTTACAAAAAATGGAATAAAAGGTAAACTTTATTGCTGTATTAAAAGTATGTACGAGGATGTTAAAGCTAAAATAAGATGTGGTGCCAAATTTAGTGAGTATATCAGATGTACACAGGGGGTTAAACAGGGTGATGTTTGTAGTCCTGTTTTATTTTCTTTGTTTATCAATGAATTAGCCCTAGAAATTATAGAAAATGGTAGACATGGTGTTACTTTCGATTTAATAGAGTTATTCATATTGTTGTTTGCAGATGATATTGTTTTATTGTCTGAAACTGTAGTTGGTTTACAAAACCAGTTAAACAATTTACACAAAGCAGCAAACAGGTTGGAGCTTAAAGTAAATATGGATAAAACAAATGTAGTGGTTTTCAGAAAGGGTGGGTATTTAGCTGCATATGAACGATGGTATTTGGGGAATCTTCAAATTTCTGTCATAAATACTTATCAGTATCTTGGTTTATTCTTTTCCACAAAACTTAGTTTTACGTTTGCTTGTCGAAACCTTGTTAGTAAAGGGAAACGAGCGGTCGTGAGCATATTGCAATTATTATATAAGTTTGAAAGTAATTCTGTTAGATTGTTTTTTAAATTGTTTGATGTTCAAGCCCAGCCTATAGTACAGTACGGTGCTGAGATTTGGGGGTTGGATAAGGGGTACGAGATAGAAAAACTACATTTGTTTGCTATGAAGAGGTTTTTGCAGGTGGACAGAAGAACGCCAAATGACTTAGTTTATGGTGAGCTTGGTAGGTATCCGATTTATATTAATTCATATGTAAAATGTATTAGGTATTGGTTAAAACTGGTTCAAATGAATGAATGCAGATTGCCTGCTCAAGCTTATAAAGTGTTATTTGATTTGGATGCCAGGGGAAGGGTAACATGGGTGACTAGCATTCGAAAATGTTTATGTAGTAATGGTTTTGCATTTGTATGGCTTAATCAAGGGGTTGGATGTGTTCATGATTTTCTTGTTAGCTTTAAACAGCGTATGGTTGACTGTAGATGGCAGGGGTGGAACGACCATGTACAAAATAGTGAAAGATTTTCTTTGTTCAGATTGTTTAAAAGGAATCATTTCACAGAACCATATTTAGCAAAAAATATTAACCGAGTCATCAGATGTGCTTTAACAAGGTTTCGTTTTGGTGTATCTGATATCAACGTACATAGTAAAAGACACAAGCCCAGCACTGTAAACGATATGGTATGTCCGTTATGTAGATCTGCAAAAGAAGATGAAGTCCATTTCGTATTATGTTGTCCTGTATTAGATGATTTGAGACAAATATATATTCCGTTGAGATATTATAACAGACCAAGTAAGTTTCGGTTAGTATTACTTCTGTCTTCTACAAATGATAACGTTTTTTTCGAATCTTGCCATATTTATCTATAAGTCATTAAAACGACGGAGTTTCATGATTGGTTAAAGAGAACAGAGCTCTGAGCATACACGTTGTAAGATTATATTCATATGCAAATCTATTCTTACAAAATATGTAATCACCCCTTCAAATGGGGCCATGGCCTTATTGAATAAACTTTCGTTTCGTTTCGTTTCGTTTCTCTCTCTCTCTCTCTGTGTTAACGTGTCCTGCCCTTTTTGACCTGAGATCGAAATTAATTGAACCCAACTATTAAAATAATCCTTGCAGTTTTAGATTAAATGTGTTGTTGTCATCCAGAAATGAGTCTACTCTCTATGGACTCGCAATGTATATTTGCAAATCTTTGAAAAGATTGAATATTATGACATCATAATCTTTTCTTCTGCTGATGCATATGTTTATGATATAAGTGTGGTATATCAGTTATAGTTCCAGTATTTGTACTTATGTCACACTCCTTCAGTAAGGGGCTTTGGCCTTTATTTAAATAAAACCGTTCGTTTGTTCATTCTCTCTCTCTCTGTCTATCTCTCTCTCTCTTATTCTCTCTTGTTATTTATGTGTTTGATGTTTGTGTGAATTTTTTTCAGCTAATTGGCAGTACAGCTCTTTACCTGGCTGGAAAGGTTGAGGAGCAGCACCTCAAGCTGAGAGATGTTATCAATGTCTGCTACAAGTAAGAATGGCTTTTGCCTCTGATGAAAGGATCTTATTGCTCTGTCATCGTGTATATCTGTGGAGTTATGTGGTGTATGTGATGTAATCGAGTAATTAGTGATGTGTGATACTTGTTTGTGTGTGATTTTTATTCATGTTCCATTGTTGATTTGTTTTTTTTAGTGTTGCTGTGCATCAATTCTTGTTGTATTTCTTGGTGTTGATAACCTTTTTAACACTTCAGTATTCATGCAGAAGCAATGAAGAATAGAAACAACTGACAAGCTAGGTGGTTGTGGTCATTAGTACTAGTATTAGTAGTCACTTTTCTGGGAAGTCTGCATCATTTTGTGACCATGTTCAAAATAACTTCTGTTGGTTGTGTATAGTGTATTTTGATGCTAAATAACAACTGTACTGGGAGAATAGAACTTTTATGTTGCTCACACAGAGAAGCAGACTGACAGGTCTTTAAGCTAATGTCACATTCTCAAACATCTGAGTTGTGCTGATGCATACACTTGCTGACGTGATGTTTGCTGTAGCATGTAACCCTGCATATGCCACGGAAAATGATGAGCTTAATGGCTGCCATTTGCTCTGACAGGACACTGCACAGGCGGAAACCGCCTCTGATGATGGACGAGACATTTACAGCACTGCAGGAGAGCATCACCAGCTGTGAACTGCTTGTTCTGCGATGCCTGCAGTTCAGAGTTGTTTTCGTTCATCCTCACAAAGTATGTCACTTGTCTTGTTTGTCATTTCCTGGGTGTGTGAGAGAGAGAGAGAGAGAGAGAGAGAGAGAGAACGTTTGTATGTCTGTGTGTGTGTGGGGGGGGTTACGTTTTTGCTATGTTTTTATTTTTACTTTTGACACATGCACATAGACACATGTGCAGATTCCTCTCCCACATCTATTATCTCTTGTGTTCCTGCTAAATTAAGCATTCACATACATACACTCAAACCGTATTATTAAATCCAATAAGGTAACCATTGTTTAGGATGTTGTTGTTTTTTATAAATACTGCCTGTGTGAAAACATTGACTTTTGTCTTTCTTGAACAAACATTTTTCACCCCAAAGACGCCCATGAGGTCAGTGGTTTGAATCCTGGCAGGGTTGGTGGGATAATGGTGGAATTTTTTTTCTTCTAGTTTTCCTGACCTGCTAGTTCTTTAACCATCCACATACATTTGTGCTTGTAGAAGATCAAATAGGCAGTTTATTTAAAGATCTTATAATCTATATTAGTGTTTGATGGGTTGTGGAATTTATATGATGCCAAATTCAGGAACAGACATTTTATTTATATATATATATATATATATATATATATATATATATATATATATATACGCACATACATACATATATATAATAGTATATTTAAGTGTGCTTATACTTTATTTCTTTTTGCCACTTGTTCTTCAGCATTTGCTGCACTACCTCATGTCTCTCCAAAGCTGGTTCCCAAGGGAAGAGTGGGAAGCGTTTCCCATTTCCTCAACAGCCTGGGCGTTGCTTAGGGACAGTTACCACAGCAACATGTGCCTGAAACACGCTCCGGAGCACATGGCTGTGTCGGCCATCTTCATGGCCCTGTTGATGTATGGGAAGGAGGTGCCATACACCGAGTTCACCGACACACCCTGGTGGAAGGTATGTGTGGGATTTTACACATCACTGTCATTATCTTATCAGTTTTTCTTGTTGTTGGATAATGTATCGCTTTATGCTAAGTTTTATGACTGTTATCAAGACTACACTTCACGTTTCTTCTTTGTGCAGGATTTACATATCGCTATCATTATCGTATGTGGGGTTGTTGTTTTTTTTTGATAGTGTATCACTTTATGCTACGTTTTATAACTGCTATCATGACTTCACTTCGCATTTCTTCTTTGATTCTTCTTCTTCTTCTTTGTTCGTGGGCTGCAACTCCCACGTTCACTCGTATGTACACGAGTGGGCTTTTACATGTATGACCATTTTTACTCTGCCATGTGGGCAGCCATACTTTGTCTTCTTTGATTGTTAAGCAAGGTTTTGTGATTTCAAAAATGTTTTTT
Source organism: Babylonia areolata (assembly GCF_041734735.1). Taxonomy (NCBI): domain Eukaryota; kingdom Metazoa; phylum Mollusca; class Gastropoda; order Neogastropoda; family Buccinidae; genus Babylonia; species Babylonia areolata. The sequence goes on from NC_134883.1 coordinate 7,156,746, forward strand.
GTTGGACTAATTTTTACCGGGGGAGGCAGTGGGGCAAGGGGTTGGGGGCTCAAAGTAACCTAGTGTTAATATTAGTTCCATGAGGACTGCTGGCACCAGGATTGTGTCACACTGAACTTGGGTATGGCTGTATATGGGGGAGAAGAGCGGGAGAAGAAGAAAAAAGTAGTTTGGAACAGCTAAGGAAACCTCCTGTTTTTAGGAATACTTGTGCAACTCAGCCCTGAAAGGCAGAACTTCAATAAAAAAAAAACAACAACAGCAGTCTGTGACATGAACAGAATGCTACATCAACCAGAAACTATTGATCTGTGCAGTGGTGGTAAACATTGAGTACATATTATGGAGAACTGTCAAGTTATGATTTTTGAATGTAATCTTATTCCAAACATTTCTCTATAGATATGCTGATGGTTCTACCTCTGATGCAGTGCTGTGCATTGTATACATGAACAATAATGGTAGACAAAAAAAGCAAACAAAATTTTTTTTTTTTTTTTTAAACACAAACTTAAATCACTCGTAAGTAGCATTGACAGTGTCATTGATGGCCAAGATTCATGGATGGTCGGCATAACATAAGGTGAAGAAGATGTCAGGCACATTTCACACTTCAGAAAAAAGCTGACTGTGCAAAGGTTTGCAGCTGAGTTTCTTTTTTATGAAGTCTCTTTATGGATTCACCCATGCATGGATGATAATGAGAGTTCAAAACAGAGGTCAGCATTTTTTATGAAGTCTCTATGGATTCACCCATGCATGGATGATAATGAGAGTTCAAAACAGAGGTCAGCATTTTTTATGAAGTCTCAATGGATTCACCCATGCATGGATGATAATGAGAGTTCAAAACAGAGGTCAGCATTTTTTATGAAGTCTCAATGGATTCACCCATGCATGGATGATAATGAGAGTTCAAAACAGAGGTCAGCATTTTTTATGAAGTCTCTATGGATTCACCCATGCATGGATGATGATGAGAGTTCAAAACAGAGGTCAGCATTTTTTTTATGAAGTCTATGGATTCACCCATGCATGGATGATAATGAGAGTTCAAAACAGAGGTCAGCATTTTTTATGAAGTCTCTATGGATTCACCCATGCATGGATGATAATGAGAGTTCAAAACAGAGGTCAGCATGAGAGCATGGCATGAAAGGCCACAGAATTTGAGGCAGTTTGTTTTTGTTTTTGTCATGGTAGTGGATGAGAGATGTTGAGGGGGACTGAGCATGCAACGTGTCTGTTTTTTTACTTGGTATTGACCCCATAGCCATGACAGCTGGCAGTCTACATTTTGTTCATTGGCTTGAAAGTAGGTGTACGTTGGCACATTACTCTTTGACCAAGCATGTGCTTGCTTCCTCTCTTTCTTTTGTCTCTCTGTTGTTGTTGTGTTTTTTTTGTTTTGTTTTTCTCATTTACTCTTTCTGAAACACGAGTGCTTACCTGATGGCACACAAACACACAGAGACACGCACGCATGCATATGCACACACACACACTCACACACACACACAAATACACACACACACACACACACACACACACACACACACACACACACACACACACACATACACACACACATATATATATATATATATGTATAACACTTGTCATGGGCATACTGAGGGTCAAGATTCATCATACTTTTGAAGAAATACATTACTTATTACCATCACATTCAGAGGAAGAACAATGGGACAGAGGGAGGGGGGCCCAACCAAAGGGTGAAAGGAGGGAAACTGACAGTGTGTGGTGTGTGCAGGCGATGTGCGATGACCTGACCATGGAAACCATCCACACCATCATGAAGGACTTCACCACCACTTACGACATGGAGATCACTGTGGGGGGCAGTGCATCCAACTAGTCACCACCCCCATTACCTACCCTGTGTGTGTGCCTGAGTGTGTAACAGTGAGAGAGCTTGTGTGTGCCTGAGTTTGCGTGTTGTGTGTCGGAATTCTTGAATACTTGTGAGTACGTGCGTGTATGATCATATATGTGTGTGCATGGTATGTGTGTGTATCATTATATGTGTTTGTGCATGAGTGTGTAATTACTGTATGTGTGCATGTGGGTATATTTTCTTGTGCTTGTGTGTGTAAAGCTATATTCACCACCTGTGTAAGACTAAAGAGTGCCAGGAACCATAGCTGCAATTAATCTCATTGAGCCTTGTAATTTTTGTTCATTTAAACTATAAAGTATAGACATATTGTTCACTTAATTGGAGGCACTGGCAGAAGCAGTGAAGCATTGGACTTGTGATTCAGTGTCCACCAGTGATCAGGTATCAAGACCCAGTTTGAGCACTGGTGTTGTGGCCTTGGGGAAAGGCACTCTACTCTGATTTCCCACACTCCACCCTTGTGTAAACCTGACCTTAGTCAGAGAATGTTTAACTCTCTCCATACGAACGGCGAAAGAGACGACGTTAACAGCGTTTCATCCCAGTTACCATCATCAAAATATTGCAAGCGGAAGGCTCTTATACTGAAGAGGTGAATGTTGACAAAGATACCACAGTTCTGACAACGGAAGCTAAAGGTTGGGTCATTGAGACACCCACTGGACATCCGAGGGGTCTGTGCAGAGGAGAAGAGAGGACTGGCCGTACTGAGTGAGTTAAACTGTGGAAGGAGAGGAGGATTGGGCCTTGGGCCTTGCCTTCCTATGCCAAGCCAACACTGTAGACGTGAATTCACTGCCCTGATGGCAGTAAAATGCTATGGGACCTTTTAAGCTGAACGTTAACTCACTCAGTACGGCCAGTCCTCTCTTCTCCTCTACACAGACCCCTCGGATGTCCAGTGGGTGTCTGAATGACCCAACCTTTAGCTTCCATCATCAGAATTGTGGTATTCTTTGTCAACATTCACCTCTTCAGTATAAGAGCCTTCCGCTTGCAATATTTTGATGATGGTGATTGGGGTGAAACACTGTTAACGTCGTCTCTTTCGCCATTCATATGGAGAGAGTTAATTGTCGCCGATGGGAGAAAGACTGGGAGACACCAGAAATAGAAGAGTTCTGTGGATGTTTGCAAGTGTGTTTATGAGTAAAGTGAATGTGACGGCGTGTATTAAATCTCATGAGAACACTACCTGGGTGCTGTGGGTGTGTCCATGTGAGAATGGCATGTGGAAGCTGCTTCTGGTATGATTATGTGTAGATATATATATATATATATATATGCATTTGTCTCAAGATGGAAAAATATTTGTGTGGAACATGTTATGGTGTTTACGACAGACAGAGGTTCTGAGGGGAGAGGAGTAAAAAGGAAGATCCTTGGATTGGTTGGAAAGAATTAGTATTCTTTCTTTAGCTAATCCTTGTGGTTATTTTCCTTTTTATCTTTTCCCCATCATTGCTCTTCAGCTGAAAAACTCACCCACCCACATTCACACAAAGACATAACACACAGAGACAGACGCAGATGCGCACTCACTTATGCACAAATGTACGCATGCACATGCACTTACACACACACACACACATTTACATAAACACACACACACACACTCACACACATACACAAACTTTTGTGATGGTTGTGAGGCAAAAAAAAATGTAGATTTAGACTTAATTATCTCCCTTTCCCTCAAGCCTTCACTGCTTCACACTGATAAGTAAATTCTAAAAACTGGAGAGAGAGAGAGAGAGAAAAGAAACTAATAATGAAACTGCAGGACACTAAAGAAACTACACAAAAACATAAACAGTGCCATAGACTCCGTAGGTAGCATGTTCACCAAATGTTAAGCACCTCTTGGGAAGTTGCACAGTTTTGAACTTGGGGCATGGTGAAATGATGTTTAATTTCCAGCAAACGGTGGTGTTTGCAGCAAACGTAATAAGCACCATACTAGAGGTACTTTCTTGCATCTGCTCTTTCATTTTTCACAATGGAAAAAAACACAGTTTTTGTTTAAGGCCAGACACGGTAGTGAAATTTTGACCAAAATCATGATTTTTTGTGATTTTCGTTTTTTCGCATAATTTGCTTCTTCAACATCTAATCTTTATAGTCCGTTTCACCTGGGTACTATATTCACTTAAATAAAGCTTCAGACAGCATCATCATGTGTGATATCTTGTGAGTACAAGCACATCTCTTTCTTTTCCTGTTTTCTCAGTTTTGTGTTTTGTCTTCGTAATACCATTTTTCAAAATGCTAATGCTCAAAAACTTTAAAAGATAGCATGTTCAAACTTGGTACTTTCTTTCTTTATGTATTCAACTTTATTATAGTCCAGTGGTTTGTATAGTACTAGTAAAAGAATGAATATACACTCATTTGAAAAATATTATGTCAAGGAATTTATACACATTTCAACAAAAATTGCATATCTTATCTGGCCAGACACGGTAGTACAAAACCGTATGAAATAAACTTGAAGTTTATGGCTTTCTGTGACATAGTATGCAAAGATATTGGACTAAACATGTCTAAAAAGGTCATTTTGTGCAATTTGTCGTGACGGTTTCCATGGAAACGAATCCAAAATGGCCGACAAACAAAAAAATTAAAAGCTTATAACTTCGGTATCTTTATAGAATGTTATTTCTGTTTGTTTTATTTGATTTATTTGTATTTGTTCTTTATTATAGTGCAGTGGTATTTTGGAGTTGGAATAAATACATTTATTATTATTTTTTTGTTGAAATGAGTATAAATTCCTAGACATCATTTTTTTCAAATGAGTGTATATTCATTCTTTTACGAGTACTATACAAACCACTGCACTATAAAAAAGATGAATACATAAAGAAAGAAAGTACTAAGTTTGAACATGCTATCTTTGAAAGTTTTTGAGCATTAGCATTTTGAAAAATGGTACAAGGGACAGCCATTTGTGAATTCAGTGCTAGGCCAGTGGCAGACCATAATGCAGTCTGCTTAATTTAAACCATTTATCGGTATTTTAACATTAAAAAAGAATTGCCTGCTTTTATGAAGTGGTCCTAAACTTCTTGTGAACCCTGTGGTTTTATCTTTTGTTTTTGTGACATAAAGTCAACAATTTCTTTTTGTGGGTTGCAACTTACTGGTTCACTCATTTAAACCATCTTTCAAAAAATTTTTTACATTAAAAAAAAGAAAAGAAAAAAAGAATTGCCTGCTTTTATGAAGTGGTCCTAAACTTCTTGCGAACCCTGTAGTTTTATCTATTGTTTTTGTGACATAAAGTCAACAATTTCTTTTTGTGGGTTGCAACTTACTTGTTCACTCATTTAAACCATCTATCAATTTTTTTACATTAAAAAAAGAAAAGAAAAAAGAATTGCCTGCTTTTATGAAGTGGTTCAAAACTTGTGAACCCTGTAGTTTTATCTATTGTTTTTGTGACATAAAGTCAACAATTTCTTTTTGTGGGTTGCAACTTACTTGTTCACTCATTTAAACCATCTTTCCTTTTTTTTCTTCTTTTTTTTTACATAAAAAAAAAAAGAATTCCCTGCTTTCATGAAGTGGTCCTAAACTTCTTGCGAACCCTGTAGTTTTTTTTCTTTCTTTTTTTTTGTGGGTTGCAACTTACTTGTTCACTCATTTCTGTGAGTATAGACATCCGTGTGAAAAATATTTTTATCCATACCTCCCACATCTCCACTTCCCCGTATAGACAGCCATAGTCTGTCAGCAAGGAGGAAGGTGGCAGTATGGTTAAGACCCATATCTGCTGATGCAGTGTCCGTGAAGGTCTTGGTTCACATCCTGGTCTCACCCTCTTTCTCTGAAGTGTGACTGGAAAATCAAACTGAGTGTCTAGTCATTCTAATGAGACAATAAACAAAGGCACACATTTCTGAAAAAGAACCCGTGGCAACATAAGTGTTGTCCTCCGGCAAAATTCTGTGGAAGAAATCCACTGTGATAAGTACACAACTATATTTGATGTTACCAAGGCCTGACTAGCATATTGGGTTATGCTGCTGGTAAGGCATCTGCCTAGCATATGTGATGTTGCGTTTATGGACCTGTCTGAACACTGTGGTGTCATCTTAAGAAACTGAAACTGTCGGCTAACATAGAACATTGCAGTGTCACATAGTGTTGGACTATAAACATGTCTGCGGTTGAGTTACTATATCGTTCTTGGTTTGCATATTGTTCATGTCTTCTGCATATTACAAGTGTAGTCAGAATCCTTCTGTTCCATCTTCCAGGATGCTGTATATGTGAGAGTCCACTTTAGCTTGTACTGAAATAAAGAGAAACCACTATTTTGGGGGGATTATTGCTGTAGTTACTGTGAGACACACTTTTGAACTTATTACTGATTAAAAGACCGTGTAACAAATTGCTGGAAAAATTGAATAAAAGTGATATTTTGGTCAAACTATATTGTTTATTTGTCATAGTTTCTGCCATACAATGAATGAAACATTGTAAATATGTAATAAACTAGAAAGAGACATTCATAAGTGCTTTCACTCAACTCTGAAACATCATCAGTGGGCTCTCAGACTTTGGTCCGATTCACAGACCAATTTTAAGTTGAATTTTCAGACTATTTTCTTATTCACAATGGACTAAATATTGCCTTGATATCAATTGCGTTTGTTTCAGTGATGTGACAATTAAGATTTTGTTGTTTTTGTTTTCATGTTTTTGATTTCTTATATTCATTATCATTTGCTTTTCTGGTTAAGTTAACAACTCAACTCCTCATTTACAAAGTCCATTAAGTTTTTTTTTTTTTAATTATTCTTGAATATATATAATGTGGAGTGATGGCCTGGAGGAACGCGACCGCCTAGGAAGCGAGAGAATCTGAGCGCGCTGGTTCGAATCACGGCTCGGCTGCCGACATTTTCTCCCCTTCCATTAGACCTTGAGTGGTGGTCTGGACGCTAGTCATTCGGATGAATGATAAACTGAGGTCCCGTCTGCAGCATGCACTTAGCGCTCATAAAAGAACCCACAGCAACAAAAGGGTTGTTCCTGGCAAAATTCTGTAGAAAATCCACTTCGATAGGAAAAAACAAATAAAACTGCACACAGGAAAAAATACAAAATAAAGGGTGGCGCTGTAGTGTAACGAGGCACTCTCCCTGGGGAGAGCAGCCCGAATTTCACACAGAGAATTCTGTTGTGATAAAAAGAAATACAAATACAAATATTTACATCAGATCTTCACCTTTGATTCCGCCCTCCTCTCCGGTTTCCCCCAACTCACCATTTAGCACCCCCCTCCTCTCCTATCATTTAAATGATAACATTCAGATGAGAAAACAAAATGTCTACAGTCACCAGCACTGATGTGTGACAAAAATTCCTCCTCCATTGTAAAGATGTGCTACACTGATCCATCTTTTGGTAACTGGGGAAATTCCAATTAGAATTGAAAGAAAATGATGCATGTGGAGATCTTTCAAACCACAAAGCCATCACATTGATGAAAACATGTGCATACACGTACACATTAACACACACAAACAAAGGGATATGTTTTAACTGGTACAGGCACATGCACTTTTTTTCTGAGACAAAATTTTTTTTTTTTTTTTTTTAATGTATAACTCCTTCAGATCTGAATCCTGTTTACCACCCCCCACTCCCCCTCCTTGCCCACTCCCCCCCCCCTCCACCTCCTTTACTCTTTCACCACCATCTCCTTTCCACCCCTCACGGGAGAGGGTGTTAAAAGAGATGAATGACCCAGGCTGGCCTGGATATTGCTAGACTTCAGTTCGCTTTTATAATGGCAGCAGACAAGTCTGTCACGACAAAAAAAAAGTTCAAGGTTAGTGTAGGCGGCAGGACTGGAAGCGGCTGCAATGAAACCATTGAAGCAGACCACATGTACCTCGATCGCCTTTTGAGACAACTCGGCCGCGAAACCTTTGAGTGTACGGTCCTTTTGGGCTACAGTTAAGAACTTAATTGCCCAGTACAGAGGACGGAGGTTCACGAATTGCGACAGAGAACAGAGCGCAGTTATGATTACTTATATACTGGCTGTTTTGGAAGACGTCACACGAATAAAATTAATACGGAACCCGACGTTCATGAATTGCGAGAGAGAAAAGAGCACAGACTATTGGACACAAAGACGTCAAAAGCGAAATAACAATTTCTTCCGTAAAGCGCGTTTGATCGTAACTGAAGCATGGAAAACAGTTACAGAATGATCGAGTTTACAATTTAGACTGGCGTTTCGGTTCACCTGCTGCAAAGGCCAAACAGTTATGAATGTTGACGAAAGACTTCGGAAAGTTTTCAGTTACAGAAGTACTCTGTTCGTCTGTGAATCAGTACTCCGTAGTGGCGACAGTTATATTTTCAGGAACGGTACCAGAAAAAGGATCTGTTGAGGATCGAATGACCTATCGCTTGTGTGAATGACTGGTGCGAAAGCGCTTTAATTTGTCTCTGCACAAGATTCAGCACTATATAATAATAATTATAGTAATAATTATTATTATTATTAATATTATTATTATTATAGTTGTTGTTGTTGTTTAAAAATGCAGTCATGATCACCATCATCATCACCAGCACCGAAATCATCATCACATAATCGCCATTCACTTTTTCTGATAAATGCGACACGTAGGTGACTCTTAAACATTGTACAGAGATTTCAAATACACAGCAGATATCATGATTTTCCTTACTTGGGTTATTGGTCTAAAAATTGGACAGGTCTCTTTTGCCCATTTTTTTTCCTTTGTTAGGATAATGACAGCTTTTGGATTGAGAATAAGCGCACTCCGTCTTCTGAACATTCAAAGTACTGACGATGCTATCCTAACTCTCCTTCATAATGCTTTCCTTCATTTGAATAACGCGGGATCTTTTGTTCGTATCCTTTTTGTTGACTTCTCTTCTGCTTTTAACACAATACAACCTCATCTCCTTGCCCTCAAACTGCTAGGCATGGATGTTGATCCGAAGCTTACTCTTTGGATAGTAAGTTTTCTTCTCAATAGAACTCAGTCCGTCCGCTTTCATTCTGCCCACTCTTCTCTAAAATCTACTTCTACTGGTGCACCCCAAGGTACAGTGCTGTCCCCTGTTCTTTTTACGCTGTACACAAATGACTGCAGAGGCACGGAGGAAACTCCTGTCATAAAATATTCTGATGATTCAGCAATTGAAGATCTGTCCAACTCTGATGCTATTTATTTCAGTGAAATTAAAAAGTTCTGTTCCTGGTGTGAGAAAAACTATCTGGATCTCAACGTATTGAAAACAAAAGAAATGTTAATAGATTTTCGGAAAGACCCCTTGCCTGTAGCTAACCTTGTTATTGATGGTCAAACAGTGGAGAGGGTCAATGAATATAGATATTTAGGGACCATCTTAGACAATAAGCTGACTTTTGACAGAAATGTTGATTCCATTCATAAGAAATGTCAGTCTAGAATTTTTGTGTTTACAGAAGCTTAGAAATGTTGGTATAAATTCAAATATTCTTCAAAGTTATTATCGATGTTGTATCGAGTCCGTGCTCACAGTTTCATTTATGTGCTGGTATGGAAGTTTGGGAGTGAGCGTGTTTTGAACGATGTCATGAGTGTATGCAGTAAAATTGTGGGAGTGAAACAAGCTAGTATGCAAGAGCTGTATGAAAGTCGAGTGATTAAAAAAAAAGCAGGCAGATAGCAACTGACGACACCCATATTTTAGCAAAGTATTATAAGCTATTGCCATCAGGACGACGCTACAGAACTTTTAAGTTGAAATCCAGAGCTCTGAAGACTTTTATTCCAAGTTCAATCCACCTTTTAAATTCTTGAGAATTGTGTGTGTGTGTGTGTGTGTGTGTGTGTGTGTGTGTGCGTGTGCGGGGCTGTGCGGGTGTGGGCTGATTGTCTGGTTGTGGTTTTCCGCAATTCATCTTTATTCTTATCTTATCTGTCTATTATAATCAATGTGCAGTATAGTAGGCGATGTTTATAATTATATTCAAATAATGTTTCTTAATTCTTTCTGTGTTTACATTAAGAATACTAGTTATTACCTGCAGTGTGTGGATGTATGTATGAAACGATGTATGTGATATTTTTTTTACATTTGTATCTTCGTAATATTTGTAGGGGCTGTTGTTGGCTTTTACAGTTATGGTCCCCATGTTGTTTACTTGTCTATGTTGTGATAATGCACCTGACCAAATTTCTCCAGTTGGAGATAATAAAGTTATTCTTATCTTCTTATCTTATATTATCTTATCTTACTGCTTAGACCAGATCGATCGAGGGTGTTTTAGTTTTGTCTAAATTTGTTTGTAAATTAGAACCATTAAACCATTCTTTCCTGCGGTGTGTGTGTGTGTGTGTGTGTGTGTGTTTTCCCGCGCTCGTGTAATATCGATGCACCTTTTTTTTTTTCTTCTTTTCTTTCGTGTTTTTTTTTGGGGGGGGTTATTTTTTTTTTTTTTTTTACATTAAAATTATTACATGAAGGACTACAATCAAAAGATAATTCCATGCCCAAAATAAGACATTCAAATATTCAGCACAATAACTAAACATTAAGAAAGCACAAATATGTTCCAGACTACAATTAATATTCAAATAAATTAAACGTTTGCAAATCTAACAAGCTTACTTATAGCGGCTAATAAAGCCCTTTCTGCTTCCTTTTAAACATAAAAAAAAAAAAAAAAAGAAAGCCGACTTTGGAGATAAATACTGTATTTTTAGGCACATACTTCTTTCCTGTTTTTCAAGATCCCCCTCCCTTTTTTTGAATAATTGCCCATGGTAAGATAAATAAATAAATTAATTAATTTAAAAAAAAACTAAAAAAAAAACTTCCATCGCAGTTCACTTTGCTTTCATTCTGAAGTTGCTGGGTTTTTTTGTTTTTTGTTTGTTTGTTTGTTTGGGGGAATCAGTGAATGAGCGGCGTGGGAGTAATGCCACTGAAACGGTGCAGATGACGGGGCAGCAAAAAAAAAAAAAAAAAAAAAAAAAAATAGTCCACTTGTCCTTCGCTAACAGTCGACTCCTCCACAAAATTATCAGGAAAATGCGTCGACATCATTTCGTGTCACTGTGAGGCAGGTTGACAGACAAACCGGAAGTGATTATGCACGCACACCGATAAACGCCTAGGAATATGCACGTACACACACACACACACACACACACACACCGGAGCAATTCTCAAAATCTTTTCATCAGAGGCAAACTGTTTGTAACTAGCGGCAGATATTGATGATACGTACGTAGGCCTCGGGACACACACACACACACACAACAACAACAACAACAACACAACACACACAACACAGCAGAGTAATTATCATAATCTTTTCATCAGAGGCAAACTGTCACTAGTGGCAGACATTGACGATACGTAGGTTTAGTAGGCCTAGGGACACACACACACACACACACACACACACACACACACACACACACACACAGAGAGAGAGAGAGAGAGATGCGCAGAAGACAAAGTACAGTAAAAATGTTACAGGCATATGTGGTAAGCAGTTCAGCTTGCATCATTGTTTGTTTCACTGTCAGCAGTTACGTACCTTCTTGCCCAAGTATTGCAAAGAGAATAACTATTCATTTTTGGAAAGTTAATACTGACGAGGTTGTTATGGTCGAACTTTCACAGGCATTAGTTCACAGCGCTACTTCTACACTCCTTTAATGTGCTTCAGAATTGTGTTTTAGTTATTATTATCATTATTGAATTGTTACTGTTATGCGGTTAGTTATGCATTTCTTCGCAGTTTTTCTACCTTTTCTGTTTTCCCCTTCCCTCTCCCCTCCCTCCCCCCCTTCCTCCACCCCCCCCAACCCCCAACCCCCACCCCCCTTTTTCGTCAAATATCACTGATAGTGAAAAGACGCTAAACTAAAGAACGAACTTGACGAACGCACAGAGTGATTCATAGAAAAGACTAAGAAAATAAGAACAGATCATGTACAACGGATCATACGGACAGGAAGCAATGAAATAGAAAGTAAACACTAACGATCATGATCATGCAGAGCTACGACTGACTTAAGAAATAATCTTTTAATGCAATTTCATTTACAGGATGCAGCTTATTTCAGAAGCTGTGGAAGCGGCTAAAATCTGGATGTATCGCCGGGCTGCAGCTATTTGAATGCTGAAATCAGTGATAACTCGAATCCATGCATGTTCTGCTCCGTTGGTTCAGAGCCGGAAAGGATGGTTCGCTTCGTGGAGGCTGCTTTTGTGTCCACTCCTTCATTTGATTTGTTTTGGGGAGGGGGGCGTGGGGGGTGGGGAGGAGGGCTGGGGGAAGGGGGCAGGGGGGGGGGGGTGCGTGCTTGTGTGTGTGTGTGTGTGTGTGTGTGTGTGTGTGTGTGTGTGTGTGTGTGTGTGTGTGTGTGTGTGTGTGTGTGTGTGTGCTACCCTCTCTCTCTCTCTTCTAACCTTTTCATGTCCTCTCTCACTTATTCTGGTGGTAAACTGTGGAATGAAATCCCCGAGTATCTTAGAAATAGATATGCCATAGCATCTTTCAAAAAAGCGTATCAAAGCTATCTGATGCAACAAATGTAATTAGTTCCAGCAAAATCAAAGCATATGATGCGACCCTATGAAGCCAACATAATTTGATTAATTGTTCTCCAACAGTGTGTAAGCAAGGAAAAAGGCAAGTGTAAGTATGCGTGTGCATGTCTATGTACTTGTGTGTTCGAGTTCATGTGTGTGATGCTTCTGTGCGCACACACATGTATATGTGGCAATGTTTTGTATGATTTTCATGATGTTTCCGTAATTGTAGTCTCTGATTCATCCGTTTATGTATCTATTATTATCTATTTGATTTGTTCTATGTCATTTATCTATTCACACTTATTTCATTTATCATAGTGTGTGTGTGTGTGTGTGTGTGTGTGTGTGTGTGTGTGTGTGTGTGTGTGTGTGTGTGTGTGTGTGTGCATGTGTGTGTGAGGGCATGGTGTAAAGAAGCTTCCAGCTTATCCATTCTACCCTCAATAATACATTTTGTCGTTGTCAATGTCTCTCCCCCCTCTCTCTCTCTCTCACCAAGTTATGTAATGCTGGTAGGAAAGTTTATAGCGCTGTAACTAATCGTCGTTTACAAGAATGAATAGAAGAAATTAACACTGCTGGGGAATGATAAGCTGGAATCACAAGCTGGGTTTAAAAGGAATTCATTTGCCATTGATCATAATAATGTTTACTTTATTAACTTTTGTACAAAATAAACCCAACTCTGAATTGAAAGCTGTATGTTGCATTTATAGACTTTGAGAAGGCCTTTGATTTTATAAACGGAAAATATGTATGGTACATTCTTTGTAAAATATATTTTAAAGAATATATGGTAAGTTATATTGATGTATTAAAAGCATGTACAATAATGTTAAGGTAAGAATAAGATGTGGGTCTAAACTGACAGTTTATGTCAGTTGCACACATAGTGTAAAACAGGGCGATGTGTGCAACCCTATGTTTTCCCTCCTTGTAGAATTACTTGCAGTGGTTCAACCCATCGTCCAGTACGGTGCAGAGCACTGGGGGCGTGATACTGCAGTAAGCCATATTGAAAAAGCACACTTGCTTAAAAGAAGTTTTGGGGGATTGAAATGCGAACGCCCAATGGTCTGATACATGGAGAAACCAATATATATCCAATTACATAAATTCTATGATACATTGTATTCTGTATAGATTGAGGTTAACGAGAATGGATAATCGCAGACTGCCACGTTAATCCTATAAAATGTTATACTGACGTTTTATGTTTTAAAAAGGGGGTAAAAGTAATCGAAAACAGCGACTGGTTTGAAATTTATCAGTGGACGTACTTGTCCCCACCTGTACATGATATGAAAACTTCTTTGCAAATGAGCTTAGATCATAACAAACATTTAAAGCCAGCTCACAATAGCAACATTTAGATTAGGTATAGCAGAAATTGCTCGCGGCAACATTACTGTCGTTACAGGCCATACTGGGGTTGATTTAGATTCCCCTCTGTGTAGTGGTGTGTTTGAAGATGAGAAACGACGGGCGCAATAGCCGAGTGGTTAAAGCGTTGGACTTTCAATCTGAGGGTCCTGGGTTCGAATCACGGTGACGGCGCCTGGTGGGTAAAGGGTGGAGATTTTTACGATCTCCCAGGTCAACATATGTGCAGACCTGCTAATGCCTGAACCCCCTTCGTGTGTATACGCAAGCAGAAGATCAAATACGCACGTTAAAGATCCTGTAATCCATGTCAGCTTTCGGTGGGTTATGGAAACAAGAACATACCCAGCATGCACATCCCCGAAAACGGAGTATGGCTGCCTACATGGCGGGATAAAAACGGTCATATACGTAAAAGCCCACTCGCGTATATACGAGTGAACGTGGGAGTTGCAGCCCACGAACGCAAAAGAAGAAGATGAGAAACGCTTCATTTTATGTTGTCCTGTTATTAGTAAATTAAGAGAACGGTATATTCCGCGAAAGTATTTGAAGTTTCCAAATTAGTTCCGGCTAAGTCTGTTCATGGCATCTGATAAAGAAAGAAGCATCATAAAGAATTTGTCATATCACTTACACAAAGCATTTAAGTTACGATCAGTTGTGATGTCATAATTCCTTTGATAAATGTTTCACCTTGTGCACTTCTGTGCTTGATAATATTGTATTCTGCACCTTATCATGGGGAGCAATGGCCTATATGAATAAATCATCCGAATCCGAACCCGCGTCTCTCTCTACCAACCAAAGCTTGCTCCCCACATGGTTTAAACAAAAAGAAAGTACCAGTGGGTTTCCTATTTGTTTTTCTAGCCTTTTGAGGTCGTGAAAATATAACTTGCCAGCTGAACTACGGTGTTGCTTGTTTTGTTTGTACGATCTATAGCCCACCCTGTGTGGATCCCTGGGCGACCCGGGCCATTGCACTGGCTGGTTCGAGAATGCGGTCGGTTACCATGGAATGAACAGTCAGGAAATGCGGTTACCATATCTGACCCGG
>NC_134883.1:7186699-7189199 GCF_041734735.1 Babylonia areolata
ACAGTTATGACTGAAGATCTCCCATTCCGATCCACTTGGCCTTCAGTCGGGGTCCGGGTACTAGTCTTTCGATGAGACAGTTGAAAGTAAGTTCCATATACAGCATACTTTTAGCACAGCAGTGAAAGAGTTGTCCGCCTTTAAGTGAAATTCTGCAGATCAACTCCGTTTTCTTCTTTTCTTCTTCTTCTTTTTTTTTTTTAATAAGGGAATTTACATGTAGAAATAATGATAACAATCATATTAAATAGGTTACAACATCTATTGACAGTAACATGCACAAAAATTGTTGTAAAATAGGTGCAATGATCCAGGATGCTATAATAGGGTATTACCTGATAATAATAATAATGATAATAATACCAATAATGAAACTACTACTACTACTACTACTACTACTACTACTACTACTACTACTAATAATAATAATAACAGGAAATGGGTGGGGGAATAGTACCGTGGGGAAGTACTCCGAGGGGGAGCAGCTCTACTTTTCACCGGCTGTTATGATAAATTTTGCTGAGGTGAGCAATTACCGCAACAACAGGTCATGTCAGTTGTATACCCACAACAAAACGCAGTGCAACGAACTCATAACAAAACCAAAACACAACACATTATTACTGGTTAATGAAATCACACCCCACCGACCACATCGCGTCACATCGAATCACATCACATGACGTCACATCGAATCACACCACATGACGTCACATCGAATCGCATCACATGACGTCACATCACATCTCATCGCACCACACCACAGTACAATTACAGTTCCAGACAATACAGCAGAGCGTAGCACAGCGAAATACAATACATTACAATACATTAGTCATTCGGATGAGACAATAAACCTAGGTCCCGTGTGCAGCATGCACTTAGCGCACGTAAAAGAACCCACGGCAACAAAAGGGTTGTTCATGGCAAAATTCTGTGGAGAAACCCACTTGGATAGGAAAAACAAATAAAACTGCACGCAGGAAAAAAAAGAAAAGGTGGCGCTGTAGTGTAGCGACGCGCTCTCCCTGGGGAGAGCAGCCCGAATTTCACACAGAGAAATCTGTTGTGATAAAAAGAAATACAAACAAACAAACAAACAAACAAATACAATTCAATACGATACAACACAACGTCTTTGTTCTCTGTTCTTTCCTCTCTCTCTCTCTCTCTCTCTCTCTCTCTATCTATCTATCTATCTATCTATCTATCTCTCTCTCTTTCCCAATCTATTTTGGCTTTCGTGCGTACAGCGATACAAATCGCCAGCAGTGAATCACTTCAGCAGTTCAGTTCAGTTCAGCACGTCAGCTTTGGCGAGCGAAACCAGAATCCACTTCACACAGAGCTATTTCAACCAAACATGACTGACATAATATGCAATGATATCCGTGACTGTCCCATGCCAAAAATAGCCTGCATGTCTGTCTCAATGTGGATGTTGGCGGTGAATGTGTCTTGTGCATGCAATCCTGGCTGGTTGTGTGAATTTGGCATGTGGTCTTTAACATCCGGCACTCGTTGTGCAATGTCAAGGTTTCTGACACCTGGCAGTTGCAGGTCGCTCAGTTATAAACATTTTGTTTGTTTCTGCTTTCAGTTTGCACGTTTGCCTGCCTGTCTGCCTGCCTCCTGTCCTTCACCACTATGTTTCTTTGTCTCTGTCTCTTCATCCATCTATCTATCTCTGTCTCTCTTTCTCTCTTTTTTTTTTTTTTTTTTTTGGTCCCAGGTCTTTCTCTATGACACACTGTTCTATTTTTCATTGCCTTTTTGTGAGGGCCTGGTGAAAAGAAAAAAGCTTTTAGCTTATCCTTTTATTCTTATTTAGCTTCGTAATCGCTCTGTCTGTCTCTCTCTGTCTTTCTCTGTCTCTGTCTGTCTGCCTCTCTCTCTTTCTCTTTCTAGGGGCCGGAGGCCTGGAGTTTAAAGTTTTGTTCTTGTTCTTGTTCTCTCTCTTTCTCTCTCTCTCTCTCTCTCTCTCTCTCTCTCTCACACACACACACACACACACACACACATTCTCTCTCGCTCGCTTGCTCGCTCGCTCGCACACACACATTGTCTCTCTGGCTGTTTCTCTCACACACAGACATTCCGACAGACGCAGATACAAAGACAGACACATAAACACCTTCGCATGCACAAACACATGCACGGAGGGACATGCACTGCCGCGCGCATATGATCAGATATAACACACGTATGCACTTGGAGAGAGAGAGACAGAGACAGAGACAGAGACACAGAGAGCAAAACTGGTTTCACCTGTTTTGATACCTTCTCTTTTTCTATCCGGGTACAGGTGACATTCTGAAGACAATATCATTCGAATTTTTAAATTCCCGTGTCAAACCTTTCACATTATCCTTCACTGAAAAATCACACACACATCCCTCCCAACACCCCACCCCCCATCCCAAACCCCCAACCCCTTTCTTTTTTTCTTCTTCTTTTTCATCCTTGCATGTCCTGTGTTTTGAAAGAGTGGCAAGCCGCG
>NC_134883.1:7194199-7301699 GCF_041734735.1 Babylonia areolata
ATAACTGCATCCTTCACATCAAGTTCACATCAAGAACTGTGAACTGCTGGTTCCTTCTCTTCGACCCTCTGGAAACTCAGCCTGCGGCCAAAGTCAAGAGTTCAATTTCGGGACGTCAAGTATCTCTGATGAAAGGTAAGTCAGTTAGGAAGGTGCAAAGATAAAATATTTGTTCGTTGTTATTATTATCTATTTTTGTTGCAAGATATTTGTTCGTTTTATTTTCTTCCTTGATAGCATCCACATCCTCGGCAGCTTTCTTCTTCTTCTTCTTCTATTTATCATTGTTTAAGCATTTCGTAAAGTCATTATGTAATGATAGAAGAGGTAGCCTATATAGAATGCATACCTATATGCTACTTGTTTTCCTCAACAATCGCATCGTTTATTCAGACACCTGTGTGTGTAAGGATTTGTCTGTCTTGTGAAAGTGGAAGCGGCAGTGGCACTTCTCTGTCACCTTTTCCTCAGTCTGCCTCACCCCCCCCCCCGTCTCTCTTTCCCTCTCCATCCATTCCGTCCTCCTTCTACTCTTCCATAATCATCCACATATCATTATGATCGAAATCGTCGTTATCGTTTAACACAGCGGATGTTGTTGTTTTTGTTGTTGTTTTCTTTTTCAAACTGCAACCGTTTCCCCAGGGTCCATAGTGTAACGTTTACTAACCTTTGTGTTAGTAATTTCTGGTTCATTCGTTTGGAGCTCTTGATACCGTTGACTTGCTTCCAGCCGCTAGTTCAAGGGAGCTGACTCCAGATTCATCATCAGGGTTATCCTCACAGCAGACGACAGGCCCATTACGTTACATCTCCCTTTCACAACGTTGAAATTGTTTTGTTTTGATTCAGTCCCAATTAAAGAGAATCCACTTCCAGGCTGTTTGTTTCATTTGAAATAACAACAGCAGGTAAGTCCAATTGAAATAACAACAGCAGATAAGTCATTTGAAATAACAACAGCAGGTAAGTCCAATTGAAATAACAACAGCAGATAAGTCCATTGGATTTTCTATTGATAATATAACAACGGGAAGAGATAAGAAACATTTGAGAAGTCAATAACATAACAAATAAGATTTTTTTTTTTTTTTTTTTTTTTTAATAATCATAAACTTGATGTTCTAAACATAGTCTTTCAAGTATGCAGGTGATTTCACTCTGCGTCCACTTCGAGTACTTCTTTCATGCTGTTCAGTAGAAGGTCGAGGTGCAAGGTAGTTTTGACTGGTGATCTCTCTTGCTTGATCATTGTCTATTGACTGTGGAATTTCATTTGTTTCTGTAGTATTTTTAGCTGATTCTCTTTCTTTTGAATTTTCTTTACCTTTTGATTCTGAGTTCTCTGTTGACACCTCACTCTTTTTTTCTGTCTGAAATGAACTGTGTTTCTTGTTGGTAGGATAGAAAATCAGAGCTTTCCTGAATCCTTGTGAATCAGATTCTATTGAGAAACTTCCATTTGTTTCTTTAATATCATGTCTATTTCTTCTGAATTTGCGACCATCTTCTGTGCAAATGTTGTATGATCTGATGTCCACTTGTTTGTCCACTTGTGCTTTAATCCATTTCTTTGATCCCGGTGGACGGAAACGAACCAACTGACCAGGTTTCAATTCAGCCAGTTCTGTTGCTCCTTGGTTGTAATACCTAGCTTGTTTTCTTTTTCTGTTATGAAGTTTTGTTACGGCTGGCACAACTGAAGGTTTCAGCAAAGACTTGGCAACAGGCAGCTGTGTTCTCGTCCTTCTTGCAAACAACCTCTGCGCTGGAGAGGTGTTCAGGATTTCTGATGGAGTATTCCTCAGTTCCAGCAAAGCTAGGTATCCATCCTGACCAGTTTCACAACATTTTTTAATTGTGTTCTTGGCAAGTTTCACTGCATTCTCCGCTTTGCCATTTGCTTTTGGATAACCCGGCGAGCTGGTGATGTGTTCAAATCCATACAGTTGAGCAAATTTCACAAACTCATGTGAGTTGAAGGGTGGCCCATTATCAGTAGTCAGTCTCTCTGGAATCCCATGTCTTGCGAAATTTGCCTTCAACCTTTTAATGATCTCTTTATTGTCTTTGGAAGTTATAACATCAACTTCGAAAAAATCTGAATAGTGATCAACTACAACTAGGTAGCTTTTCTTTCTGTACTCAAATAAGTCAGCAGCAACATATTGCCATGGTAACTCTGGTATTTCGCTGCTGATGAGAGGCTCTTTTTGTTGATTTCGACTGAATTCTTGGCATGCTTGGCAGTCCTTGACAAAATTCTCAATGTCAACACTCATTCTTGGCCAGTATGTAACCTCTCTTGCTCGTCTGATACATCCTTGAATGCCAGCATGACTTGCATGAATTTTCTGCAGAAAATAATGTCGCTGCTGTTTGGGCACGACTATTCTGTGTGCTTTGAAAATCACTCCATTCTGTATTGACAGTTCATCCCTGAATGGAAAATAGTCCTGTATATTCTCTGGAACATTTTTCTTTTCTTCAGGCCAGCCTTCAAGAATGGTTTTGATCAACTGACTCATGTCATTATCTTCTTTTGTAGCTTTCTGTAGGTTTGAGAGAGTTGTTTCACTGACTGCTAACTCTTGGGTGACGTTCAAGTCCTCTAATTCAGTGCAGAAAATCAGTTCTTTGTGACTCATTTGTTGTTCTGGTTTACCACTAACTGCTCTGCTCAGTGTATCTGCCAGATACATTTCAGCTCCCTTTTTGTACACAACTTCATAGTCATACTTCTGTGTATGTAACAACATCCTTTGAATTCTTTTTGGAGCTGAGAGCAAGCTTTTCTTGTGTATCACTTCCAGAGGTTTGTGATCTGATTCAACAATGACTTTGTGTCCAAAGACGAATCTCTCAAATCTTTCAAGACCAAAAACTATGGCCAGCATCTCTTTTTCAATCTGAGCATAATTTTTTTCAGTTTCTGTCAGTGCTCTTGATGCATATTGTATTGGTTGGCCATTTTGAAGTAGACATGCTCCTAATCCATATGCTGACGCATCACACTGAAGGGTTATTTGAGTGTTCTCTCTTGGATCAAAATAGCGTAGAACAGGAGGTTCTGACAGGGTTTTTTTTACCTTTTCTAATGATTTTCCATGAATGTCAGGATTCCATTTGAAATGTACATCTTTCTTCAACATCTCTCTCATTGGGGCTGCTTCTTCTGACAAATTTGGAGCAAACTTTTGGAGATACCCCACTACCCCCAACAGTCTCTGAACATCTTTTCGAGATTCTGGCGTTGGCAGTTGCTGAACTGCTGCTATTTTCCTTGGATCTGGTTTCAATCCTTCTCTTGACAGAATATGTCCAAGGTATGTAATTTCTGTTTTCTTCAGTTCTACTTTCTCTTTGTTGAGCTTGATTCCTTTTTCCTGGCATCTCTGTAGAAGCATTTCCAGTCGTTCATCATGATTTTTTGCTCCTTCTTCATCCGAATCACCTTCTCCCCAGAGAATGATGTCATCATGAACTGCTAATACTCCTGGCAAATCTGACAGTGCTTCATCAACTCTTCTTTGAAATTCTTCTGGCGCGACAGATATACCAAATGGCATTCTGTTCCACTTATATTTTCCATAGGGAGTTTCAAAGGTTGTCAGATAGCTGCTCTCTTCATCTAGTTCTACATGCCAAAACCCATTTCTCATGTCAAGATGTGTGAAGTATTTGGCATTTTTCAGTTTTGGTAGGACATCATCCAGTGTTGGTGTTGGATACTCATTTCTTTTAAGTGTTTTGTTCAGGGGTTTTGGGTCAATGCACAGCCTGATTTTTCCATTTGGTTTTATTGCCACTACCAGACTACTGATCCAGTCTGTTGGAGTATCCACACGACTGACAACTCCCAGTTTTTCTAATCTTTTCAACTCATTTTTAACTTTCTTTCTAACAGAGAGTGGCCATTTCCTGCAGGGCATTTTGACTGGACTGGATTCTTTTTCTGTATGAAGATGAAGTTTCTTTCCCAGATTTCCAACTTCCCCTTCAAAAATGTCCTCATATTTGTCCAACAGACTGTTTTCTTTCTCTTTTGAAACAATTGCAATGTTTTCTGTGTTAACAGTTACAAGATCCATTGTTTGTACTGCTTTCAACCCTAGGATTGGAGTGCAGAATTCTTCTGTGATGATAAACCTCAGTTTGTAGCTGCATTTATTCTTCGGGTTGATGACTTTTATCGTAGTTTCTCCACGAGGTTTCATTTCAGATTTATTGAACATGACTAACTTGCTTTTAGTTTTGTTCAGCTTTCGCAAATTGGTATCACCTGTCACTTCTCTGTATGTTTTCTTTGACATCACGTTTGTGGATGCCCCAGTGTCCAGAATAAATCTGACTTGATTTTCCTTGATGAGTAGTCTAGCTTTCACATTCTTTTCCTGTGTCTTGTTGTGACCTACTACCCAGACTTCTTCTTCTGACTCAGTCTCTTCATCTGTTTCTGATACATTCTGAACTGTGTTTCTTTTTTCTTTTCTTGGGGCTTTACACACCACTGAAAAATGATTTTTTCTTCCACAATTTGAACAGGTTTTTCCAAATGCTGGACACTCTTCTTTTTTCTGTCTGTGTTGCTTATCACAGAATATACACTTCTTCAGCATAACTTCTTTTTTCTTTTTGACTGTTTTCTCATTTTTTCTTTCTGAAATGGCGCTTATATCTTCCCCATCAGTCTTTGAATCTCCAACTTTCATTGCTTTGCTTTGATGCTGACTCATTTCAAAAGCTCTGCAAATGTCTAAGCAGTTCCCTAAGGTTAGTTTTCTGACTTCCAGTAGCTTCGTTCTAAGACCTTCATTGTTCACTCCCAGTACAATCTGATCTCGTAGAAGTCTCTCTTCAAGTTGAACACTCCCAAAATTGCAAGACCTGATGAGTTTTCTCAAATCACACACAAAATTTTCAACTGATTCTCCTGCAGCCTGGTGTCTTTTATGAAATTTATAAGCTTCATAAGTTTCATTTTTTTCTCCTATGCAGAATTCCTCAAACTTTGTCAGGATCAAATCTAGGTTTTTTCTTTCTTCTTCATCTGCAAAAGGAAGACCTTCTAAAATGTCTAAACCTTCTGATCCTACACAAGAAAGAAATGTTGCTGTTCTAAATTCTTGATCTTCAAAGTTCAACTCTGTCACAATTTCGTAACTATCCCAGAGTCTTCGGAATTTCTTCCAGTTGCTTTGCAAGTCACCGCATACCTCAAGTTTCGATGGTAACGGAATATTTCGTCTTCTCGATCGTCTGGGTAGCGACGATCTTTCTTCGCTTTCGTTGTCACTCATAGCAACTGACGTCACGATTGCAGCTGCTTCGAGTTTGGCGTAAATTTCTGAAGATCTCTAGATTTATCGTCGTTTTTATGAATTAGAGTCTGTTCCTCAATGACTTCAATCCCGAATCTGACACCATGTAACGTTTACTAACCTTTGTGTTAGTAATTTCTGGTTCATTCGTTTGGAGCTCTTGATACCGTTGACTTGCTTCCAGCCGCTAGTTCAAGGGAGCTGACTCCAGATTCATCATCAGGGTTATCCTCACAGCAGACGACAGGCCCATTACGTTACACATAGCTTGAGCGACGTGTGTCAAAAAATTCAGTTTGCACATGAATGTATCGCTCTGCAGCTTAACGTCTTCCACTTTAAGTGATATTAGTTGTGTGTGTGTGTGTGTGTGTGTGTGTGAGAGTGAGAGAGTTTCTTTCTCCCTCCTTCTGTATATCTGTCTCACTCACGCACGTGAACCCCCCACACAACCACGGGTAAGTGAAAGAGTGGGAAACACACACACACACACACACACACACACACACACATGAGCACACACACGCACACACATTCACATTAACACACAAAAACACTAGCACAGAGAAACAGACAATGAGAGGGAGCACTACTGAAACCCTCCCGCATCTTAAAAGTACTTTTCGCTCGCCTTTGTTAAAGCCTTGGAGTTCTTTGTGTGATGAATATCTGACCAACACTTGGTGTCCGTCTTTTCAGTTCCGTTCCTTGACCCTAGTTAGTCCAGGTGAAAGCAAAAAGGGAGGCGGGGCAGGGTGAAGGGTTAGGGGTTGGGAGCAGAGGAGTGAAAGGTCGGCAAGCCAAACGAATGAGGAAGCAGTGGATAGTGTGGTGCGGATTGGAAGGGGAGGATTGGGTGTTGGGTGGTAGCAGAGGAGTTGGGGGTAGGGGGGCAGGGGGTGGCGTCGAGTTGGGGCAGACGGCCAAAGAGAGCTCAATAGATGGAGAAAATAGATACACTCTTTTTGAGACGGCTTTGAGAACAGGCGAATCATACAGCTACGTCATAATGATCTCCCGTATTTGGTAGACAATAAAGCAACCCCAGTGGCCAGTTAATCAAAAACTGAACAGATGCACGGCGATGACAGTATTCAGTCAAACACTCACCACTGTGAACATGAACCGGGTTTTTTAAATTTTAATTTTAATTTTTATCCTTTTCATGTTGTCATCAATGAAAACGTTTTGTTTCAAACGTGCCGACAAACAAGTCTTCGTCCGATTTCATCCAAAACAGCTGACGATCAGCTCATTTTTGCCGCAGACAGGCATCTGCTTATTGTTATCATTATTATCATTATCATTCAGCACTAGTATTATTGTTGTTGTTGTTAATAATAATAATAATGCTATTATTATTATCATTATTATTAACGCAGATGTAACCGGAACAGCAAATACGGAACACGGGTTTTCTCTCTCCACTGATGACGGTTCAGGCGTCAGAAATTGAAGGCGTGTAGCAGCAACATGCCCCTGACATTAGTGCCCCCAAATAACCTTGACCCCTCACACCGCAGGCGGCCGGCAAAATTAGACACCGCGACCTTCACTCTTTTTTGGCGTCAGCTGATCGTCAGCTGTTTTGGATGAAAGCAGACGGGGGGAGAGTGGTGGGGATGAGGATGAGCGGGTGTCTGGCCGTGGAGTAGAGTCGGAGAAGAGGAACAGGGGTTTGAAATGGTGGGGGTGAGGGTAGCAGGATAAAAAGTTGTCAGCCGCCATCAGGGAGCCAGGCCACGTGATTGGAACATATCGTTTTCGCATGCTGTGGTATCCGGATGGATGGAGGATTTGGGGGACGGGAGTATTAGGATGTAAGAAGGGAGGGGAGGGGTATAGTCCGGTTCTGGAATGATTTTCCAAGGAAAAAATTGCAACAGTCAGTTTTTTTGCTTCAGTCCACTCTAAAAATCAGCAACAACAACATATCCAAAAGGGAGAAAAAGGGAGATACGGGAAAGTGGATTAAAATTAAATAAAAGATAATTCATTTCACCAAGATAAGCTTTTTAGTCCGCAAGGAGAGCCATACTTCGGCATGCACAAGGCAGCGCGCTGACCCCGAGGTCAGAGCAAGAATGCCACGCCGCTCACAGGAAATGATAAGATAAACAAGTGATGGCGGACGCTGAGTCGTCGTCTGCTGCAACTTATCCTGGTGAATAAAATGGTAATCTTTTACATCTAGTGTGCAAATACGGCAACACAAGTGTTTTAATGAATTTATCTTTGATACATGTCATGTGTGACTGGAAAATATAATTCTAAAAAACAACAGCATAGATTAAAGCTGGCGAGCAAAGCGCTGGCAGTGTGCAGTTGTTTTTTGTATGGAACGATTTTTCCGTCAAAAAGTTATATTGCTCTCTCTCTCTATACACACACACACACACACACACACACACACACACACACACACACAGTGTGTGTGTGTGTGTGTGTGTGTGTGTGTGTGTGTGTGTGTGTGTGTGTGTGTGTGTGTGTTTCTTACTCAGTGAAACACTGGAAATGTGTCTGAAGTTATCACAAGATGATTGTGGGTAAGTACGTAAAAAGTAATACATTATTATATCTTTTCAAAAATTAAAACGTGAAAAGAGCGAAAATAGCAGTTTGTGTGAAAAAAAATTCGTATATGGTAAGCGTACACTAAATGAGATGACTGATAGAAAAAAAAAGCGTTGATTTTCCCCACTTCCTTCTTTTCTTACTTGTGGGACATTGCTGTATCTTATGTGGAAAACTGTAACTTGATGGCGACAACACAGTGTAGACTATTCAGTCAGAAGAAGCTGTGGAAGGACTCCAGAAAGCATCATGCCTAGACAGAGGGGACAATTACACATTTCATCTTGGACAGAGACTTCACAAAAACGCCAACACGATAATACAAACGCCAATTCAATAACTAGTGACTTTGAGCGAAACATAATGAAGAACAAAACTGAAGAACACTCGCCCGTTAAACTCCGAAGAAAGGTTGACAAACCATTTAGAACAAAATTTCTTACTTTGGACAGTCGGAAACATATGATAGAGTAAGGACACAGACACAGTGTTCGCCGTTCTGTCTTATGAATGTGAAAAAAGTCTCCTGGAGAAATGTTTTGAGAGGGGCGACCAGTGGGCACAGACCGTAAGAAACTGTATCAAGTCTGTTAACGATCTGCATGCAGCAGATGCAATGCATCACCAACAACATAGTGTCAATTTTAGAACAAACAAAAATACTCCACAAAGCGCTTGTCTTGAACCATCAACAACGGGAATTTAAACCATCCGACACGAAAGGGTAGACCAGCTGATGAAGAGTGAAAAGCTGCATTTCTCAGAGTGGTACAGTTTCTGGTGGAAAATGATGATGAACAAATCACACTAACAGGTCTCCAAGAGAAAATGCGACAGCTTCTTAAGAAACCTGGACAGAAAAAGGAACCCTACACTAAAAGAAACCCACGACAAAAGTTACAGGATCGTTTTGGGGGAAACCATCATTATCACATCAATTACAGGAAAAGCAAATGCTGTTACTTTCAAAACAACTGTTGAAAAGATTATCAAAGACTTTTCCAAAGAAACAAAGACTGACGACGAAACAGAAAAAGAAACTTCGTATCATTCAAACAGCTGCTTCACTTCTCCTGTCAGACACCAAGGCCATGGTCACATCGAAAGAGCACTACCCACTGAGTTCTGACATTGCTAGCTTGGATAAAAACTTAGAATACCTTCAACCATCAGTCAAACTCTTTCTTGATTATCTGCTTCACGACAACAACAAAAGATTGTCAACTGAAGATCGCTTCTCTTGGTCAGACATCCAAGTAGCAAGACCAAAGGTCGTAATATCAAATTTACATTAGGTCTCGGAGTTGAAGTTCATCATCTGATCGGTTCGAAATATTTAGTTGGTCATTTGAGAAAACTAGAGTTCTCTTCTTCATATGCTGAAGTTAAGAGATTTGAGCAATCTGCAGCACTGACCCAAGGCGTTGGCACTGAAGGTTTGACCCCAACCAGTTATGCGCAGTTTGTGGCACTGTGGACCACAACATCCAAACAATTGATGGGACTGGCACCTTCCATGGCATGGGAATGATAGCTGCTGACACTCCTGCCAACAGCAGTAACAGAGCCATCAAAAAGGACCAAACTGCCTCGGTTGAGAAAGTGAAAAGCACTTGGAAAATCCCAGTAAAAATAGTTCACTTTTCCAACTCTGAGCTGAAGTTAGAATATGGTCTTCTTGATGTCAGTGATACTGCCGTAAAAAATTGACCTTTTGTGGAAAATTTCACGGCTATTACGCTCTCCGCGACCAGGCTGGTCAGGAACTATGCAAGCAGTGTGTGATGGCCCCTTCCCAGGACGAAGCTGCTTCACCTTCCTACCCATGATTGATATGGACCCCACAGACTTGTCAGCATTGGCAAACCAGTTCCATGTGACTCCAGTCACCACCTTTGATCAAACTCTCTGTGGAAGTCAAGGATAATTGTAGCCGGTGAACCAGATGGCAGCCCACTCCACTCCATTGTCTTACTGTTTCGCGGCTTTCATACAGAAATGAACTTTCTTCGTTCCATTGGATGATCATGGCAGGATCTAGTCTTCAGCAGTTGCTGGAAGTGATATTTGCACCGAATGCCATAATTCAAATGTTGACAGGAAAACTGTGGCTGTTCAATAACATTTATTTGTTCATCGATTTGTTTTTGTTGTTGTGGTTGATTATATTTCACTGTTCCGTGTTTTAAGGAGAAAAAAAGTGATGCTGAAAGAAGCCGAAACACTTACGTTTTGGTCATGTTCTTTCTATCACGGCAGCATTATGATCAGCTGTTAAGGTATTTAATATCATACTAACTGCATAGTTTATGTTTTGCCCTTTCTCTTCATTTATACAGCAAAAGGCTGCTAGGTTTGTATTCAGGAGTGTATAGTATTTTGAAAAAAAAGAGCCATAATCGTGCGCCAGAAAAGGCTGTGATCACGCGCGTAACACACGGCAACAAGGAAGTGAAGCTGCAATGTGGGGCCCACCCCATGTGCTTTTGAACTGACCGCTAAACTGTTTCACAGTTTATTGAATATATATATAAATTCTGCAAGCATATGGCGCTAATTAAAAACAATGTATATCAGAACCTTTCCAATGAATGGTTACTCGACCATGTTTTACTGGCCGCAGTCCTGTTCTAAAAATAGAGCATTTAACATCATCAGTTTCATCGAAATTATACAGATATGGCACATTTTCCCAATCAACACGCTAAATTATGTTAAATTCTGCTGATTTATAACGATACCTATCCAACGAATGGTCACTTGGCCATGTTTACACTGAGCGCAGCTCTACTGTAGAAATAGAGCATTTGTGACGTCATTTAAATCAAAATTATAAACAAACTAAGACTTCAATCAATCTCCCTTTTTCACAATGTTTTTATTACAATAGGTACTATCCAAAAACAACATAAAACAAACTGTTGCAATTTGTTCCCAACTTGCCTTATTTAATTCGTTCCACAACCGGACTAGTAGGGTTGAAGGGAGAGACGAGGCGAGGGTGTAGGAGAAGGGGGTGGTGGCAGTTTGTCATTGCCGTGGAAAAAGCACAGTTCGTTTCCACGTGACAAGACGTTCTCTGTTTCTTCTTTTTGGGGCAGGTAAACTGGTGGTGTTCTTGAGCAGTCCAGATGTATTCGTTGGGTTGAGGATTATTTTGACTAGGAACGACTAGGAACCAGGTCTGTGTAATCAATCGCACACTTGTGGTGCCAGTAGGACGTGTGCAAAGGGTATGGATTAATAGTTGCTTAGAAAAAAAAAAGACCGTCCACAACGTCATCATTATGGTGCTTACCATCAGCATCACCACCATCACCATCACTATCACCGTCATCATTGTCATCATTATCGTGCTTACCATCAGCATCACCACCATCACCATCACCGTCATCATTGTCATCATTACATCGTCGTCATCACCATTCTTATTTAAGTCATCATTATTTTCATGACACACTCATCTGCTCGTTCGCACAGTTATATATACAATCCTGTGTCGGGCAGCGGGTAGATGTGAGTGTGAGGGTATGTGTGGAAGGGGTGTGGTGGGGAAGGAGGAGGACAGAGGGCGGGGATGGGCATCGAGGGGGTTTAAAATCGACGTCGTCTTCATCTGCAAGTCACATGTGTTGTCATATCGTCACCTCGCGTGCGCTGCTGCAGAGTTCAGGGGGTCACCGTCACTGCCGTGTTGGCCCCACAGACTCTCTCGATCACCCCTTTCAGGAGACAGAAACCACCGCATTACATATTCATTGATTAGGAAGTGAGCGGGCGGACTGTACAACTTGAGACTCCTTAATTTATATCAGGTTCCTCATTCTCCAAGACACCTCCATTATCCCAAGGAGAGACCGGCAAGAGTACTAGTGCAGCAGCTATGGGAGAGGTATTGGGCAAACCATGTAAATGGGATCAAAAGCTTGTCTTTTGGCACATACATACATCGGACCTTCCTCTACGATATCAGCATGGAGAACACAATGTTGGCGATTTTGTTTACCACTTATGTTGACAGTGACGGTTAAATGTAATGCCAGATTTTCACAAATAACCACAAATGTGACCCACACTTATTATTTATTGTACATATTTTAACCTTATGGCATCAAGTGACTGCAATATCACAAACAGCAGTAAATGTCAAATCCTTCTCTAAAACTATCACACATAAACATTTATAAATAGCACCATGTTCGCGTACAAGCAAACAATGGCTGAAAGATTCAAATTTGGCATTTGCCATAGTACAGCCTAGGTCTCTCTCTCTCTGTCACACACACACACACACACACACACACACACACACACACCAAAGATAATAATAATAACAGTGCTTATGATGATGAGGAGGAGAAACAAAACGTGGAAAGTCAAACAGCGCGTGCCTTCTTTTATCAAAAACGTCTAATGCAGTGATCTGAGTAAAATAATTTCTAACTCAAATGCGTAGAAAGATGATCCCCAAACCAGGTGCCATTACTTGCACATAAATCTCTCTCTCTCTCTCTGTCTGTCTGTCTGCCGTGTCTGTCTGTCTGTCTGTCTGTCTCTCTCTCCCCTTCCACTTCTTCTCCTCCTCCGCCTTTTCTTTTTTTTTTTTGTTGTTGTGCGTCTGTTGACTGTACATTCGTTTTTTCCGAGACTGAGCGGACTTTCACATTTACAAATGTTTTTCCAAGCAATTTGCCCAGCTATGATTCGTTCATGTTTATGGGGTTGGTGGGGAGGGGGGGTTGTATTACTAATCATGTCTAAAAAAACAACCACCCACCGTTTTGTTTGGTCTCAATTTAAAATTACCAACACATGATTGCACAACACAAAGAACCTCCCTACAATCGCACCACTTACACACACACACACACACACACACACACACACACACACACACACACACACACACACACACATATATATATATATATATTTTTTTTTTGTTTTTTTGTTTTTTTTATTCACGCCATTTCAGTCCAGTTGTCCTAATACTCAGTTGGGTTTATGTCTTAAGTGTTAAGTTTTCAAACGTTTTTTTATTCACGCCATTTCAGTCCAGTTGTCCTAATACTCAGTTGGATTTATGTCTTAAGTGTTAAGTTTTCAAACGTTATGAGAGCACACTGACGTACGCACGCGCGCGCACACATAACACATATATACACACAGTCTCTCTCTCTCTCTCTCTCTCTCTCTCTCTCTCACACACACACATATATACACACACAATTTTATAAAAATATAAAATGTATATGCGGTAAGCAAATAACTGTAAGCCATCTACTCATTCATTGTCCGAGCATAAGACCCGGTTAATTCCAAAAGATGTAGTTGATGACTTTTCTTCCAATATTTCATTAGCCACTGAAAAGATTTTGAATGATTATTCATTGCTTAGAATGTTTTCAGAAATTTTGAACTCCAGTCCAGTTGGTATCCTCCTTTGATGTATTATAATTAATGTTGTTATTTATATTTACATAGTTGTAGGTTAATACTTGTTGATATGCATGTACATATTCTCCCTCCCATGACACCTCATTCAATACTCACCACAATTTCTTTAGACTTTTTCTTATAATAATATACCTTTCCTCTGATACATAACATGGACACTTTTTTACACTAATATTCACATGCATTCCCTTTCCTTTATCCACTACTTTACTCCTTTCCGTCTAAAAACACTTATGGTAAATAGACGTTAAACTGAAGATAACACACACACACACACACACACACACACACACACACACACACACACACACACACATACACACACACACACACTCTCTCTCACACACACACACACACACACACACACACACACACACACACACACACACGTGCGCGCGTCGTCCGACCTGTGGCAGCATTTCCCGCCTCCACGTTTCCACACACTGAATAATATTCATTTAGAAAAAGAAACGAAAAAAATAAGGTCAACCATATCACTCATCCACCACCTTTCTCCTTACATCCACCACCCCGAAAACTTCGACAGACACGCTTGTCTTCGTTTATCTCCCCAAATGACTTCCCGGGGAAGATTGCGTGTATCAAATTCAAAACCACACTTTGTGCCGTTTGAGCGTTTCCAGGGGACGTGCTATCACTGAAAAACCGCTCTGGCAGAGCAGTCAGCTGACGATCAGCTGTTTTCAGAGACAAACACAAAAAACTGGCTCCAGACCAGAGGGGGAGAGAGAGAGAGAGAGAGAGGGGGGGGGGGGGAGCCACTGGTGGAGAGAAAATGGGTGGTAGGATGGTGTTGGGAATATGGTGGGAGTCTGACGGCGGGGATGCAGTAAAAAAGGAATCGAGGGCGAAATATGAGAGGGGTGCTCGTGTGTATGGATGAAGGAAGGGGAGGGGGGGGGGGTGTAGAAGGTTGCCGTGTCGGTTGGAAAACAAGTACTCAGGAATGAATAGTGAAAGGAATTGGCTGAAAAAAAAAAAAAAATAAAATAAAAAACCTTTTGTGGAGGGGGGTGGGGGGGGGAGGAAGAAAGATTAAAGACATGGCATAGACAACCAGCTGACTCAGCCCTGTGTTATTTTTAGAGGAGAAGGACAAAGAAAGAAAGCAAGAAAGATAATTAATTTACTCTGGCCATGAAGACAAGGAAAAGAAGAGAGAAGGGGGAGGGGTGAAGGGGTGAGAGGCAGACAGGGAGAGGAGGGGGTGAGGGGGCGCAGAAATAACACGTTTTCGTATAAATTATCAGGCTCTGAATCGTGATGGAAATCATGATGTTGTGCGCGCTACAAAGCCTTCCACAAATCTCAGTCTGTTGAAGGATTCCTGGAGGAGAATGAAACCTTGAATTCAGAGAATTCCTCATAAGGCCCCTTAGAAAGCTCTGATTTGGATTTTTGTTTTTGCTTTTGGTCCATCTCTCCTCCCGTATAATTTGTTGTCCCAGTGAGTTGTATGTTCTCTTATGCGTGGGTGGTTTCCTTGTATTTGTTAAGATTCGACGCTTGTATCTGCCTGATTAAAAAACAACAACAACAAATGTGTGTGTGTGTGTGTGTGTGTGTGTGTGTGTGTGTGTGTGTGTGTGCGCGAGCGCGAGCGGTTTGCTTGTTGTCCTCAGTAATCCTGATCTCCGCATTCACTCGATGCTTTGCGAAGAACTGCTGTGTATGCAGACAGATCCGGCTGCTGACTCTAACACAGACAGAGAGTATCATCTTCATTAAACACTGAATAAGCCGGAACACGGTGCTCACAGAATTTCCTTGTTCTGTACGTGCCGGTCAGTGACAGTATTTCCAAGACTGAATAGACTGAAGTAGTGAGAGAAGACACTGACCGGCGTGTTAGTATGCACGTAATTAAAGTTATAACTCATTTTTAGTCTGCCGAATCACTGATCATGATAGACCAGATGTTTTTTTATGTCACTGGCAGAAGTGTGATTAATTCAGATCGTTTAATTAAAAGAAGATACATATAATCTGGTTCGGTTACAAAAGGACACTTGACTTTTGAGCTTTTCTTCGTGTTTCTTTTCTTTTTCAGTTCAGTTTTGTTTTTACTCCGTTCATGAGGGACTGATGCATTGAAATAAAAACTATGGAAAAAGAGGAAAGGAAAAAATATCATACAGCATTAATGTTTAGGCCACCCTCAAGTACCCATCTCTTGTTGTATGACTGACACAGGCACACCACTTTTCAGTATCAGTGAATCACAAAAAGTAAAGATGATAAGCAGTATCATCGTCTCCCCTACCCTCCTCCTTATATAGTATCCTCCACCCAGGCCGCGACCTTGCACGTGACAGACATGTTCATCTTCGTTTCTCATCCCAAATGTACCCCGGAGAAGATTGCACGTATCAAATAGAAAACCACACTGTGTGCCCCTTGAGCGTTTCCAGGGGACGTGCTATCAACGTAAAACCGAACCCAGGCAGAGCAGTCAGCTGACTATCAGCTGTTTTCAGAAACCTGGAGCTGATGAGTGAGTTGCAAACACATGATGCAGACAGATGCACAGGTGGACAGACAGGCGGACAAGCAGACCGTAATTCATGTCACCGACGCACAAGTGAGAAACTCGGATTTTTTTCCTTCCTGCTTTTTGTCCGTTCATTTCCTGACTTTATAAATAACAGAAAACTGATAAGTATCTGTCTTCGTCAGAAGATGACAAGCGTTGGTCTTAGTGTATCCGTTCGTTCTGTTACTGAAATGCCAAAAGAACCAGCTGTGTATCCATGGGGACAATGCTTTTTTTTTTTTTTTTTTTTTTTTTTTTTTTTTTTTACTATTGGTGCCGGAAAGAATTGTTTCCTGTACTGACGTCAGTGAGTCGAACCGGACAAATCTAATGACGTGGTCGGTATTTCTTTCTCTGTCTGTTTCTCTGCCTGTCTCTCTCAGCTAAAAATAACCAGCCGTGTATCTTTCTTTCTGTGTATTTCTTCCTCTGTCTGCTAATGTCTGTCTCTCACTGCAGCATTTGATGGGTTCAGTTGTCTGTATATTGTTTCTTTTTCTTCAAAAGAACAAAAAGAAGAGGAGGAGGAGAAGGAGGAAGAAGAAGAAGAAGACTAAGAAGTAGAAAAAATGTCATGTGTCAGTCTGGCAGTCTAAAGAAAAAAAAATTGAAAAAAAAAGGTAGGAAAAGAAAAGTAGAGCAAGGGACAGCCCCAATGAACCTCGCCGCGGCCCGTCACCGCCCACCGGCCTTGAACCCAGGGACGGGATGGGCAATGCACGAACTGCTTGAAGCGAGCAAGCCGCGGCGGATAAAGGGCATGACCTGACCAAGTTCTGGGTGTCTGGGTTTCAGTACACCCGGCCCGACCTACCCCCGTACCGGCCTGTCTGCCTCGCTCCTCATCTCTGCTGATTGTGAGTGAGTCGCTGAACTTTGCACAAAAGAAAAACAACAACAATATACTCATACATAGCATGCAGCTAGCTCAGTGGTGCCGGCGTCGGGGCGCTGTTTAAAACTGGAGCAGTGTGGGTGTGTGTGTGTGTGTTTTACAGTGTGTGTTCGGTGGGGGAACGGAGGGGAGAGGAGGGGGGGGGGGGGGGGGTCCGGGGGGTCCGGGGGGGGGACGTACTTTTCAAGTCAACCACAATAAAACTGTGTGCAGTGGTTTATTTACTACTCTCTCTCTCTCTCTCTCTCTCTCTCTCTCTCTCTCTCTCTCTCTCTCTGTGAATCATATCTCTATCTGCTTTCCTTCTGTTTGTGTGTGGTCATTTTAGAACCTGTATGTTATGTTGTTTGTCACGCTTGTCAAAATCTCTCTGCCCACCTCGCCTCACCCCGCCCCCCTCTCCCACCCCGGAAGTTCATTCACCATGGAAATATAAATTTCAGCCAGTCGTTACCGTGATGACAATAGGAATTTTATTCATTACAAGGACATGAATTTCATTCGTTCTTCTCTTTCTTTTCTGTTCTGTTGCATCCAGTTTCCCTTTGATCCACCTCATTTCTTCAGCAGACAAGTGGGGAGAGAAGAAAATGTATCTTAAAAAACAAACATAAAAAAACAAACAACAAAAACCCCGGCTCAGTAAAGCAGAACTCCAGTTCGTAATCGACAGGAAAAAGAAACTTCAAAGGTAAATGACACCTGTCTTTCGTCGTCTTCATGTCTATTGAGGGGAAAGACCTTGACTATTTTGGTGAGTTGCCGGCAAAACTGAAAGCACCGGCGATGCTGACAGGATTGAATTTACGACGTTGTTTACTTCTTGCTTGTGGTTCTTCCACGCCAATTCTGAATATACTTCTTTGCGTGTGTGTGTGTGTGTGTGTGTGTGTGTGTGTGTGTGTGTGTGTGTGCGTGTGTGTGTGTGTGCGCGCGCGCGCGCGTATGTCAGTGTGTTTCAGCCTCTGTGTGTGTGTATGTGTGTGGCCTTTTGGTGCGGGGCAAGAACGGCCATAAACGTTTTCAGTATTGCACGGCACGTGCGGCACATGGAATCCTTGAGATTCTTAGTTTCAGTGTCGTCTTTCAACACACACACACACACACACACACACACACTGGCACACACACACACTCACACCTACATACACACACACACACACACACACACACGCACACGGCACACCAGTGCCAACTGAACATGCACGCGCACGTGCACTCATTGCCCGGAGAGAGAACACTGAGTCCCACACTAAATGTGTTCAAATTTTTTAAAATCAATTTTTGAGTATTATCGTCTTCGTTGCCCCGCAGTATCCCCATGCCCCACTTCACCAAAAGTAACAACATACGCACGCGTAGGACTCGATTTTTTGCCTTGGTACACATACACTACATCCTCAGCGTAAAACACGGATAGCAAACAATACTCTTTTTCTGAAAATCTGCAAGGGACTCGGAAGGCCCAGGTCTTTCGGACCAATCAGAATACGTTGACTAACGAGTGTTCTGTCCGACCACTGATCACACATGGCTGTGACGTCCTGTTTTGTAGTTTGACTGATGAATCATTTCCGAACTTGTAACTCCTGTCAGAGTTTTCCCCGAACTTGTTACTAATGTATCCTTATGCACGTAACAAGCCCAGTGCTGTATATTGTAGCTGTGTGTAGATTAGGACAAAGCGAGAGCTGAACGAGTACTGACATCAGTCGAAACGATAAATTCCTCAGTCCTGCTCGGATGAAAAATGTTTTCCAAAATCAGGTTGCGGTTACCTTCTTCTCAGTGTTGTTCTTAAAAAAACAACAAAAAAACTCGTATTAATCAGTAAAACTAAGCACTTTTGTCATATTTTCATTTAAAGTTCGTTCAGAAAGGAAATAGTTCTGCTGTATATGCGGAAGTTACACTGTGGTGTACATCTGTTATGAGGTGGTAAATTCTACAACTGAATAAATAAGAAATATACTGTTCGGATTGATTTTCAAAAACGGATCTCACTAAACCTTATAAAACATTCGATTTTGAAATATGACTGAAAGCACTGAACGGCTATTGTGTTTTATACTCTGTGTGAAGATATTATCACTGCTTTCACCGTTCGCTTGTCGGTACAAAGTAGTGTTCCAGTGTCTTTCGTACATAGTTCATATCGTGGACCTTCGTGCACTGACTGCAGTATTGTTGAAAGGTGGCAAAGGAAGCCACAAGATTTTATTCAGAGAATGATTTGCGCATAGGCCTTGATCACTTACTTCATAATGTCCATGAACGGACGAACATTTAAATCAGCACATTTACTTGTTCATCATATACACAGGCGTGGAATGATCTTTTGATTCACCGTTAACGTTAACTCGCTCCATACACATGCGCGTCTGATATTTTCACGATAATCTCCCCCTCACCGAGTTTTCCTGGTTTCTAAAATTATGAGATGTATATCCCTGTAATAATCGGAAAGTTGGATTAGCAGTTTTTGAAAATTAACGTGCGTATTCACGGATTCCGACAATGAAGAGTAATTTTGTTTTTTCTGGGGTAAGTTCATGCCAGAGATTTCGTAAGCTATAAAACCATATGCGGCGTTCGATCAGGCTTGGATATTATTGTCAGTAGTTTGTCTGGCAGTAACTTTCGTAATATGCTCTGGCAGTAGACGAGTCACGGGGAAAACGTCCGATCCGTCCATCCAGAGGGAACGTCATGTGTTGGAATTTTTGTTCCCGTTTAACGAAACCGAAAGTCAGTTACGATGAGGACAGCGAATGTTTAAAACTTTTTTAGATCTGCAATATGATCGTAAAACAGCGCAATGCCGATTGGTGTAGGCTGCTTAAGATGGAATTGGTCCTTGTCTAGCTACTTGTGTCTGACTTGTGAGCAAAATTATCACCTGGAGAAATCTGTACATAATCACTTTTAATCAGCACCGCGATTACCGTTTTCAGTGTTGTTGTTCAGTAGGAATCACACGTGAGCAGTATTCCTTAAGCTGTATTGCTGCATTCGTCTTTTTATCTATCTATTTACTTATTTTGTTATTATCTTTTAAGGTGATTATCCAAACTAATGAGCACCGTTGGTCTGAACTGTCAGTTGAGACCGAAACAGTTTCAGCATATGCAGCGTTTACTGAGGTCTGGTTCATGCGTTTGAGGTAGGCCTGGCATAGCTTTGACAGGAGCGGATTGATGCCGTTACGATATTTCACAGATGCGAGAGCAGTTACGACTGTTGGAGCACACACCCTGGGCGGCCACGTCGTCATTTTGTAAGCCCTTTCTATCCACAGCTGTAACTGGCAACTTGACTTTTTTTTTTAATGGACGAAAATCGCAACACCGTGTGTTACAGAATGCAGTTCAGCTGGTACACAGTAGCCACGTTTTCCACCATGCACCGTTTGTTTGGTGCCATGCGCTTGTAGTAATCGATGTCGGTGTATGTTTCATGACTTGAACTAGCAGTGGAGAAAACACCGTGATGATCACAGCAGTTCAAACCTGTTGATTCGAACAAAATTGGAGAATCGATTTAAGTTGATTCGTGGGAGGTTTAGGGTGGGGGTGCAAGCGGGTTGTAAGGGGGGTGGGGTGGGTGGGTTGGGGGTGGCTGGAGGTGCGTGTTGAAAGGCTGAGGGAGGGAGAGTGGAAAATTGGACTCAGACGCCCTCAGTAAAAAAAAAAAAAAAAAAAAAAAAAAATTATAGGGAGGAGACGGAGAGGAGACGGCAGGGTGAATGAGTTCAGAACGTAGTGGGCGGGAGAGGATGGGGGTGGATGATAGAAAGATGTAGAGAGGAGGGGTGTGGGGGCAGAAAACTTACGTGTTCTATCGCATAAAGTGTTGCGTTTTTACGTTTTCCTGTGCTTTCATATGCTTACCCCCCAAAACCTTTATACTGTATGGCTTGCCACTGTAAAGCGCTTTGAGCTTGCTTCTGTGTGTAATGTAGCGCTGATTAGATAGATATTATCTGTTCATATTTTCAACATTATTGTTATTGTGCTTTTTCAAGGTTATTAAAGTCGTGGGAGAAACAATTTCTTAATGCGAACATTTGCGTATTTTTTTTGCACAGGTGTGTGCGAATGCACGTATGCTTTTATCTGTGTGTGTGTGTGTGTGCGTGGCAGTGTGCGTGTGTGTGGCGTGGGTGGGTGGCTTTCAGAAGGAGCGAGAGAAAATGCGCCGATTGTGCGTGCACGTGTGCGCTCATGCCAACATAGTAATAATATGTCTACCGAGTTAGAAAAGACACACACAACATACACACGCAACGATATCTTGCATTCACACACACACACACACACAATGGGGGGAGGGGGAAGGTGGAGAGAAAAAAAGAAGACAAAGTTAGCAGTGCACCGATCTTTATTCCACGAGTCATTTTTCGCTTTGAGATTTCCATTCCCAGTCCACGACACAAATCCAGCACAAAATAGC
Organism: Babylonia areolata; assembly: GCF_041734735.1. Lineage (NCBI taxonomy): Eukaryota > Metazoa > Mollusca > Gastropoda > Neogastropoda > Buccinidae > Babylonia > Babylonia areolata. The sequence goes on from NC_134883.1 coordinate 7,215,453, forward strand.
TTGGCATGAAACTTACTTTCTCACATGTTTCACTTTCACAATCTTCACTGATACGAAACACTGGCAGTAAGTTACCAGCGCGTTTTGCGCAGACCTGATTTTGTGCGTACGCATACCTCTATATCAAATAAAGACTCCAACTCGGGTCACTAATCTAATGGGTTAGTGAGTGTTCAGCTAAGAAATCCGAAAACATAAGTTTGTCTTAAATATAAACCACTTTCATGCAGTAATTTAACATATGACATGTGTACTTCGTTCTGCACCAGCATTTGCATTCTTTCAGTGTGTCTGTGTTCACTGTATGTGTGGCGCGCGCGTGCGTGTGCGCGTGTATGTGTGAAATGATACTGAATTATTAGTAACCCCCCCCCATCCCCCCAAAAAAAACCAAACAAACAAACAAAAACATAACAAAAAAAACAAACCCATCATCTGAGAACTGAACAGTCATCATTGTATATTTCATGAACATGATCTTTTGCTACAAAACCGTACTAAAGACGGCATTTACATCACATTCAAGTTGATCCGTTTGCATCCATACTTTTGTGCTAAAAAAATCGGCCAACAAACACCAAAGAATACAAATGACGACGAATTAATTTTAAATTGTGATAAGGGAAAATGGTCGGTTTCTAAAATGAAAATGAAAAAAGACTGTTTGCATCCAGATGTTATGTACATAGGAATAATGATGATAATGGAGTCTATTGGTCTGGAACATATTGATCAAAATCAGTGGAACACTAGAATGCATGTTTTCCAAACATATTGTTTCCTTTATTTACAGAGTTCATTTGAAAAGGAAATTTTACTGGAAATATTAAATTGCGAAAAAATTATGTTAATTTTTTTAATCAAAAAAAAAAAAAAAAAAAAAAAATGCAAATGGGGGGCAGGGTAGTTCTTGAACATTGGACCAACAGGGTTCAAAATATGAAATTCAAAAATTTTTGTTTCTCTTCTCATTTCAAAGTCTAATGCAAAGTAGAAAAATTCAGGTTTACTGATCTTAGACCAATTAGAAGTCCTCAGTTTGACATGAAGTGAATGAGACAAAATTCTGGTCATTTTTTTTCTGAAAATTGGTCCACAGTACTCTAATCAGTAAAAAATGCAAGTACATGAAGAATCGACAAGAAATAGAGCAAAGACACAACCACATCATCGTTTACATATTCATGGAGGGGAAAAAGTGTTTTTGCATGTTGATACACATGACAAATACGAGTATTTACCATTATTGCACTGTTTGCCAAGGCAGAATATGTCGTTTTACGCCGACATCAACTGCCAGACCAAGACATCACCGCAAATCATTTCAGTCATTTAACAAGACGTCTATACATAATGATCGAAAGAAAGAAAACTGAAGTCCGTCGGCTCGTATCTTACGAACTGAAGCGGTCACATTTTCTAAGTACAGCGATAAAGACTTACAAATGCTCATATCAAGTTTTCAGATCTTTCTCTGAGTACAGCGCTAAAGACTGATTGGGTATAACTGAATCCTGGCTTGCAAATTCGATTTCTGAAATATCAGCTTGGTAAACAGAGAGAAAGGTGGTGGCATCTTGTGAATTTAAAAGTTTCATACATCATTAAAACACTGTGTACAAGAATACAAGTTATCAAATTGATTTTTTTTTTCAGCCATTAAAATACTGCGAAAATTTCAAAGTTCAGCATATGTAATCACTTCTGGCTGACACTGATTTCAATGTGAAAGAAAGTCACTCGTTTCTCGTCTCTCCTTTAGATGATGCTGCGTATTGCTTAATGACAGTTTCGTTTTGCGTCAGGGAGAGATGCCTTATGAAGTTCGTCTGGTGAAAAAACAAAAACAACTTATTGCTCTTGTGTATACAATTCTTTGTGAAGCGGATGGAACTGCTTGTCGAAGGCGTCTGGAGACTGCATTTTCATAGCCCCCAAAGCCTTACTGTGCTCTTCGCTCATACGACGAAACATGGGCACCAGGCCGAGGACTTTGGTGAACTTGGTGTCTGGGTCTGCAACAGCACAACAGGCATACCATGTATCAGTTTTGGGTTTGGAGTTGATCGTCATTTCCACTATGTCGCAAATTTGTGTCGGGAAAATATACTGGTTTGTGCGATTGTATTAATGAGCTTGAAGCTGCACTATTATGTTATGATGGTACTCAACAGTTCAGGTTCTACTGGCCTAATATTTGAAAAAGATAAGAACAACTGCGTTTCTTCTCTTTTATTTTTGAACGCAGCGACAATATTTATTCATTCAGGTCGAGTGAAAGAATTAGTTTCCTCTTTTGTATCTGTATGATAGCATATATTCATTTATGACCGCATCATTTTATAAAATGAGGGAAAGACTGGCATGCAACGTTGTTGATGCAAGCAGGGACAGTCACCTCACCCGAGTGATTCTGCTTCATGAGGTTGAAGAGGGAACGCAGGTACAGCAGCTGGATAGTGCCAATGAGCTTGGCCTCCTTCAGACCGGGGCGACTGGGGCTGAAGGCCATCACCGCCGTGAAGACGCCGATCTCGTCGTCCTTCAGTCCGATGGGGTTGAACTGAGCACCCACCCTAAAAAAGCCATCCAGGAAGTTGCCCATTGGCATCTCCCGAACGACATGCCTGCAACATTAAGACAGTATCTTCAGGTGAACGTCTAACTGACCTCACTAACACAAACGTGTCATCACTTTATTATGTCCTTAACCCCCCCCCCCCTCCCCAACACCCCTCCCCCCCAAAAAAAAAACCCATCAAAAACAACAAAAACCAAAAAATAAAAAATACGGGGCAAATAAACAGATGTTGAAATACAACGCGTGTCAATGGCGACTGAGTTGTGAGGACTACTTGGGGACTGATGCATGTACCCAAGTTGTCTTATTTATTTAATTGACCTGTTTCTTTCTCAGTCCACTGTCACACGGTTACTGTGAACTGACAAGTTACTCATCATTTGTCAGTGTACAAGTATGTAAAAGTCGTCGCAGAAAATCAGTTAAGAACTACCATGTTCGTTTGGAAAGACGTTTGACTGAGTGGTTCAGACTCACCTAGGGCACACCATCTTGTGGGAAGGGTCCAGCATGGTCTCTTTCTCGTGGTCAATCAGCATGGAGAACCGGGTCATCATGACCTCGAAGGTCCCTTGCTTGATCAGCAGCATCTGGTCCTCCAGACACAGCTCGTTGAATCCTGTGACACCGGCAGTGGAAAGTTACTGTGACTGCTCATGTGCGGCCGTCATTTCTGTTTTACATCAATTTACCATGAGAATGAAAAGACACGCACACGCACACGCACACACATATGCATTTATAGTGTGAACATAGATTTGTGGATTCCCGTTACTGTTTTCACCGAGAGCCACGTTTAATCACTCGCACACTCACTGATGATCTTTGATCTTTGTTTTTTTTTCTGTACCAAAATGTGAAGACCCGTTTTAAACTAACCGATGCGTTAATGACAAAGCACGCTCCATTGCTTTCTGGGAGGTGGGCACGGGCTGCGGGGACTGTGGGAAGAACTGTTTCTTACCAGGCAACAGCTTGAAGAACTGGATGGTCTTGCCGACCTCTGGCATGATCTGCTCTGTCATCTTCTCCCACATGGCGCTGGAGCTCAGAGACATCTTGCTCATGTCAGGCTGCACACACACACACAGAGTGCGAAGAGACTTGTAGGATCTTCTTGTTTAATCAAAATGTCTGCAGCCTTCATAAACAAAGTTGGTCGACAAACACAATCTGACAGGTGTGGATCATAACACTGACTTAAAAAAAGGAAAAAGAAAGAAAAAAGAGCTAACGGAAAACATTTGTCAAAGTTAAACACTTTATCACTTTCATCTTCATTCTTTTCCAATTTTCTATATTACTTTTGGAATGTATATTTATGTATGGATTTCCCCTGCTTTACCGCCCTCTTCCTCCCTTCAACTATATATCTGTACGCGCGCGCGCACACACACACACACACACACACACCACCTTCACAGGTACACATCCTGCTCACAACCACCGACCGACATAACAGACAATAGGGTGTCAGCTGCAACACATTACAGTGTCCCCCCCAACTCCGCCCCCCACCTCTCCCCCCAAAAAAGGAAGAAAAAAATCAGAAAAGGACAAGCATATACGCAGTCAGCTTTCACGTGACTCACCAGCCCGCCCGCTTCCTTGACGGCCGTGAAGCGTGTCCGGGCGTCCTGCACCACGTGCTGCATGTTGATGCACGTGGCCTTGTGAGCCTCCACCGTGGCCTCCGACACCTGCTGCACCAGTAGCTGCTGGGTCTCCGGCGAGGCGCCGCGAACCTCCGCCAGCATCGCCGCCACCTCCGACGTGTTGGCGTTTGTGTCCGGTTCCTCCCCGGTCGTGGAGCTGGCTGTGGTGGACGTCGAGGTGGAGGTGGAGATGGTGGTGGTGCCGGCGCGGTTAGCGTTGATGGTGTTCTGGTTGGTCTCGGTGGTGGTGTTGCCGTTCTCGGTCTGCACGTTGTCGGTGCGGCTCTCTTGGATCAGGACGTTGGCGTTGGCGTTGTCCGTCGTGGTTCCTGTCGACGAGGAGGTGGTGGAAGGGGCGGCCAGGGTGGAGGGCGGGGCGAAGAGACTTGCCCCCGTCCCCACACCCACGTAGCCCGGGTCGGCAGCCACGGACTGGGAGAGTTGCCCTTTGAAGTCGCTGACAAACGACCGCATCATGTCGGACTTGTAAGCGTCGTTGCTGGCCTGGACGATCTTCTGCAGCTCCGTCATCTTGGTAGAAGGGCGTAGAAACAGTAGGGAAAGGCTTGACGGAAGACTTCAACAGAACGAGGAGAAAGCAGCAGAGGGAAGGAGAGTGCTACGTGAACCGGAAGGTCTGTGTAGCGGACGACGAGGCGAGATGGACAGTTGAAGAGGAAAGTGGAGAAACTGAATGGACAACAGAAAAAAAAGAGGATCATTTCCGTTTGTTCTTTTTTCCTTCTTTAAGCTGGAACAACTGATTTCAATATTCGAATGCAACATTTTAGATACGACTCGCAATGAAAACAGCCGCCCCGCCCCCTCTTCAACTGCTTCATGCAGAAGTGACCAATATTTGAGACCTGAAGTCATAACAGGATCTAGACTTTTCTTTATTGGATAACAAACAAGCTTGCGTATCTGAAATTATAAACTGTTGTCGCCAACAATTCTTGTCTGTGTTGAAGGTGCGTTATACTTTCTGATCTAGCGTACAGAAAATTGGACCTTTATTAGGCATCCGCGTGTTGCAACGCATTACAAACAGGGAGGTATTGCCTGTAAGCGGGTTAATTTGTCATGTTTGTTGTCGCACTTTTTGCCACATTCATTTTACCATGTTTAGAGTCGAACACAAAGGAAGAAACGAGCAGGTGGGGGAGGGGTTGGGGAAGGGGGGCGGAGGAGGGGGGAGGGTGAATGCGGACGAGCCGTCGGTAAAATGGGGGATTCTGATTCATTGAGAGACCTGTTCACATGACCTTATGCCCGATCAGCAATAAACCCCAGCTGGACAAAGAGGCTGAATCACGATTTGTGTGGGTGGAATATCATTATACACGTGATCGAAGCCGGCGGACTTTGTCAGATCTATTCCACGCACGAAATAACACTGAAAGAGCTGGCGGAGAAATCAATACAATATATATCATATCATATGAAAACGCCTGTGCTTGTCCGCGAAGATGAAAGATTCACAATGGTTCAAATGACCGTGATTTTTGGGGTGGGTGGGCGGGTTCAACTGACCCTGACCTTTTTTCTCTCTCCTCCCACTCAAGTCTAATGTTATGGATGTATAGTTTGATGTTAAAAATATACTTTAGCGCTCCGGTGTTAGAAAGATCATTGATGTAGATTTTTTGTTTGTTCTTTGCTTTATTTTGACTGAGTTTTTTTCGCAGGGGATCTGAAAGGAGAAATGCATTAGAGACGGACGGGGATAGCGTTTTTATTCAGCTGCACGGGTCAAAAGCAGTCTGGTTCTTTCAGTCCTGTCTGATCCTTCATAATATAATGGCAAAGCAGGGGGGCACCGGATTGGCGACCCCAACACTTCAGTGAACAGAGTTGCCCTGCTGGCACCTGTACACAGGTCAGTCACACCTTCAGTTTCTCTGTAGACTCTCTCCCCCCCCCCCCCCCCTCCCTCTCTCGCTCACTGTCTTTCTGTCGCGGTCCCAACCAGCAAGTGCGTACATGTTACCTAGGGTCGTGAAATAGATGCCTGTCAGCGAGAGAGGGCTGTCAGTCCGTCCTCTCTCCTCCTTCCGTCCTCCCCCGCCCTATCATCTGTCTCTGCCCCCTCACACCCTCTCTCTCTCCGTCTGGGTCCCTCATCAAAACAGATGCATTTGTCAGAAAGAGGTGTTCAGTGACGAAAGGACATTTTACGTGAAAACGACCATTATCAGTCGCGGACTGATTTGTCCACCCCGGCGTTGATCTAGGTTTTGATCGCAGTAACCTGCCGTGAAACGAACGACCAAACCGCCGGGTGCTAGTTTTCACTGAGTCACAACTGACCGCTAAGCCGAAGATAGCAGTGGTGTGACGGACTGGCACTGGCCTTGTCACAGGTCATCAATCACTTCACGTGAAGCCGTTTATGTAATATTGGTCAAGACAGCACCCTGTTTGTCCTCGGCCGCATGGGAGGCGGCTTAGTGGGGAGGGGTCCAGGACCATTGAACGCATTGACCCTGTAAATAATGGAGACGACTGGATGGCAGATGGCTTGGTTTCTGGCGTTACGGCTATCTTTAGACCGTTTTATTTGTTTGTTTTATTAGACTGTTTTATTTGTTAGTTTACCTGTCTCATGATCGCCTTCTCTAGAGCATTCTGTCTGATTTGGGTTGGTATCAACAGTTGTTCAGTCATTAACACACCAGTATCCTAGTTTTACTAAGAGAGTAAATTATGTTGAATACACGTTCCGCCTTTCCCCCTACTCCATCCCTACCCCCATCCACACACACATACAGACATAAGCAGAGACAGAGAGAGAGAGAGAGAGAGAGAGAGAGAGAGAGAGAGAGAGAACTACACACACACTGACACATGACAGGCAGGCATCACCAACCTAACAGCGGAGAGAGGGGGGAGGGGGGGGGGGCAGGGAGGGAGGGGGGAGACGAGAGTGTAAACATTCCTACAACAAGTTCCTTCCTTCCTTCCTTTGAATGACCACAATCAAATGTTGATTATTCTGTCACTGATTGTTATCGAAACCACACTGAAGCAAGACGAACTCAAAAAGGTGATATAGAACAGACAAAACGTCCTGTAGATAAGCCCCAAATACCGCTGAATCATAAAACATTGCAATACAAAATTAAGATTCACTTTCATACGACACGAGACTGACAGGCGCAAAGTGTAGGATAAGCGGACTTTTCAACCGTGAAAAGATTACGATCTGAACCCATGAATACCCTGTGGAGCACGTCGCAAATTATTTACAGTACTGTCAGTGATGCTGACTGTCTCTGTTACTCTCCATAATTATTGCCTGTCAGCTTTACAGTCCCAAGACCATAGTACAAAGACCAATAAAAATTCTGACTTCGATTATTTTTGCGTTTACTCACTATTTCTGCCTGCAGTACATCAAATGACAATCAGTCTCCTGTTTCACTGGTTGTACTCCCGGCCAACAAGTTGACGGAAGCGACAAACTGCCTATATAATCTTTGGAACTGTGCGTTTGAGAAATGAAACTGATAGCAACACTGTTTCTTTCCAAGAGCAACAAGGACGACCATCAATCACTAACATGTGAACATTGCTCAGTGTTTCCAGCTCGGTAATAAGAAACAGACACGGACGGAGAGAGAGAGAGAGAGATGTCAAACTCACCACAGGAGTGTCGGCTGCGAGTTGGCAGTGGAATCAAGCCATTGCCTCACGCGCTTTTAAAAGCAACCGTCGCCGAGTCCATTCCGCGGCGCGGGGGTAGACAGGAGTCTGTAGGAACACGCCCCTTTGAGAAAACGAAACAAGAGGGAATCGCTGTGGCTGCGGGGCTGGCCATTGTACACTGGACAACACATTATACGGTCATCGTGATATCCAGCTCAACACTGGCGTGGTTTAGGGACACGGTAGTCAACTGTCCGGGTGTCAAGCTAACGGTCAGTCATGCGTGAAAGTCGGAGATCAAGAAGCTTGCATCCCCTCAGCTTCACAGTCACGGTGTTCCAAGACTGTGGGGAGGAGGGGGAGACATTGATTATGCATATATTAACACCATTTCTTTGCCGGTGAAGACCCTGAGATTTTTCCTTGGATTCTATTGGTCTGCGTCTGCAAGTCACGTTCCCATCGGATGCGCAGTGCAGTTCCGCGGCCTCCTGACCCCACCCCTACCCCCTCCTTCCCTTTCCACCAGCCCCGCCCCTCTCTCAGAGGTTCCAGTATCTGGTCAGTTTGTCGGTGAGGAGCTTATCTTTCGCACCACAACACCGGCTGGGATTAATCACATCCCCTGCAAAGCACTCCGGCTTTCCATGTACTTTCCATATTCCCATTCCTGAAGGTCAACAGTCGTAAAAGAGAGCCCACAAAGATTCCCCAAGACACACAGATGGCTAAGAAAAATAAGTAAATATAAAGTAAAGGAGTGAAAAAAGGGGGGGCGGAGGGGGGTTGGGGGGGGGGGGGATCCACCTTGGCATGCGTTCATAGCGCCCGAAGAAAACTCGCGCACGTGCTCACCGGTACAGAAGCACGTGGCACCTTCGCGCTCAGCTGATGTTGCTCGAACCGGTGGTGGGGGAAGGAATGCGGGGAAGAGGGGTCGGGGGATGGAGGTGAAGTAAACACCCAGAGGGGTCAGGTTGTGATGAATGTTATCAAGCATATTATTTTCAGCCGCAGAAAAATCTTTCAATCCATTTTCCCGATTCTTGGCAGGGGGTGGGTTGTCGGGGGTGGGAGTGGTGGTGGTTGTTTGGGGTGTGGGGGGTGCAAGTGAGGAGTTTAGCGGTGTTTTTTATTTTTATTTTATTTTTGGTGTGTGTGTGGGAGGGTGGGGGTGGGATTTGGGGGTATGGAGGTGGAGAGGAGAGAAGGAACGGAGTGGATGGGCAAGGTTGAAGACGAAAGGCACGTCTCAAGATCGAGGTCGTGATTTAGGATATGCAGAAAAAACAGCAGAGAGGTTCCCTTCAAGTTGTCAGAGGGGTGGGGGTGGGTTGGGAAAAAGTCAGAATTCGGTCACAGGAATCGGGAAAACTCTGCCATTCCTATCACTCAGCCTGGCATCAGCCTTCATGCTGCCAAGGTAAAACTATACCTACCTTCAGGAAAATAATGTCAGTCATCGTGACTTCAGTATTCCTCTGAAAATGAAAAAGCCATGACAGATATAGGATACAAAAAACAAGAGGAAAAAACTGTGAACCCACATGGTAGAGGGGAAGTTGTGTACTTCGACTCGTGGAGTCTTCAAAGCACCTGAAGATAGCAACAGTCACAAGTGCAGTTTTCTGGCTGTTGAATAAAATTCACTTGTCTTGAGAACAGTTCACTGCTGGTTGGAAAAGGTGGATGGGTGAAGGAACCCAGGCAGTCAAACCTTTTTTTTTTTATACCATGATAGATATAATATTTATTGATTCAAGCTAGTGCCGTTTTTTCCCCTACTTCCAGTGCGCAGTAGTTCCGTAGAAAGGGCACCACGTTTCAAGTCTCAGGTCATCGTTTTCATCTCAGATATGGTAAGTTCTGCCTACCTTGGCTTTTGATTGCAACAATCCCCGAAGACTGATTAAATGATCTCATGACATGGGTGTCGATCAACTTCGGTCACTGGTCTGGTTGCACGCAAACCTTTCGTTGATCAATTTAAAATTTTGTCTTGCTCGGGAGCAAACGCCGGAGTTCCTTCACCAGAAAGTCAAAGTAGTTTGCGCGAGACGATAATTTAATAGATAGTATGGTTTTGCAAATTTTTGTACACCAGGTCATAATTCATGTTAGTGTAAAAGTATTGATTTTCATATGTTTATTATTATTTTAAAAACAACAACAACAACAGACAAAGAAAGAACTAATCTTAATGCTGTACACTCGTATCCGCAGTATCTGTACTTGATACAACACGTCTCTTATACCCCCCTCTCAGTCTCCGTCTCTCGGTCTATCTCATCTGTCTCTGTCTCTCTGACTCTGTCACTGGCTCTCTCTCTTTTTTCTGTCCGTCTCAGTCTCTTTCTCTGTCTGTTTCTCCCAATCTCTCTGTCGCTGTCTGTCTGTCTCTATCTCAGTCTGTCTCTCTCTGTCTCTGTCTGTCTCTCTCATAGCTGGTTTTTCTCATTCAAGTGTATATATATGTACTGGATTGTAAAGCGCTTAGAGCTTGCTTATGCTTGTATTATAGCGCTATATAAAAATGAAATATTATTATTTCAGTCAGAATGTTTTGTTCAGTAACCGTGAGTTGTCACAGATAAGTAGCACAGAATAAATTGTGCTAAATATCGGCTAAGGACATTTGACTTTAATGCAAAGATTTTTAGTCAGAAGCATACACAGAATCTCCATCCACGCCCCTTGGGTGTATCCGATGTTGATGATGAAAAATGGCAATTAGCGTAGTTAAAAAAAAAAAAAAAATGTTTTGCACTGCTTATAGAAAACTAGAGTGTGTTGCATTGCACTTGCGGTGATATAAGAATTCACCATGTCAACAGACACATGCAGGTCTTTACAGTAAATCGTCACAAAGCCCCCCCCCCCCCCCTCCCTCTTCACCCTCCTCTCCCTCTCTTGTCAACAGACCCTTGCAATGTCTAGATTGTGACAGCAAAATTAATGCCAGAAAGTATCTTTTTATCTGACTGTCTCTCTGTCTGTCTGACTGTCTGTCTCTGTCTGTCTGTCTGCCTGTCTCTCTTTCTCTCCCTCTCTGTCTTGTGTCCATTGTGTAAAGAATCGATAAAAGACAAAGTTCATTTGGTCTTGAAATGTCCCGTTTTGTGTGATGTTCGTGATTTAATTATCCCAGAGAAATACTGCTGAATATAAATTGCTGACGGCATCTACGGATGCAGGAATTGTACGTTATTCGGCATTGTATTTATATAAAACTTTTCACTTAAGAGATATAGTTGTATTATGATGAATATCATAGTTCTGGTGACATTGCAAATTTAATGTTGTTATCGCCCCTTGTTCATATGGGCAGATGGCGCTAATGGTTAAAGCATCTTAATCTGAATCTATCTGCATCTGAATGTAACTCTCACTCTGTCTGTCTGTCTCTCTTCTCGCTATGTAAGTATCCAATTGATATTATAAAGAAACTTTCGGTGCCAGTATGTACTTCAGGTGCATACTCATCTTGGTATTCATCCATTAGGATTAAAAAATATGTATATATTTATTTTTTTAATTAATTTTTTTGAAGTGGGTGAGGGTGTGTATGTGTGCAAGGGGGTAGGGTTAACCACAATTTTTTAAATCCATGTATTCTGTCACATACATTGTTTGGTAGCAACGAACAAAATCCATATGAACAAGTTTATAAGAATGATGATTATGTTTTTTTCTCGATGTGGTTGGTTGTCATAATCTTTTGATAAGCAGCTTGAACCTTGTGACAAAACTTTCCCTCAAACAACCCCAAAACAATTTAAAAGATCAGCTTGAAGAAAAGCCGCCATCGCCAACAGGAAAAGATACATTGTGTGGTAATCAATGAGATGACACGAAATACCAAGAAACACCCAACTGGAGTTAAAGCAGTGCACAAAATGGAAATGCGACCGAAAAGTTGAGCAGTCATAAAAAGATACTGTACTCACGTAGCTGGCAAATTCCTTTAAAAAATGTATGAAGAATTTTGATCAGATGCAGTGACAATTGATATAAATAAAAAATCTTTACATGGGTTTGACAGAGATGTAAATCGAATTACACCTCAAAGCACGCATTTACAGCCAACTGAATATGTAATCTGTCAGTCTTAGAGCTGCGTGGTTCCAGTAGTCTTCCCATCTGAGCCCATATCACACTGAGATCTGTTGGAAGCTGGCCATAATTGCCGAAAAATCCAACCTCCAACTACTACTACTACTACTACAATGACGACAACGAAGACGACGGCGATGATGTTAATGATTTCTTCTTGTTAGTAGCATTTGTTGTTGTTATAGTTGGTGTAGTAATGATGTTGTTATTATGATGATAACAGTAATACAAATAGTGCAGAAGAACGCAGAAGCAGCAGCACCAGAAGCATGAATAACAGCAGTAGCAGTTGTATCGTGGGCAGCTGTGCATGACAAGTAGTAAGAATAAAATAGTTTCGAACGATGTGAAGTTGTTTACTACGACGACGGAACAAATATAGAGATGGGTGGATTATTCCTTGCTTTTCCCGCCAGTGCCCCAGATAGATATATCAGCGAAACAGGACGCCCCATTCTTCTTTGTGCCTACACACTTATTACTCCACATACACACACACACACACACAGAGGCGCGCACACGCACATGCACTCACAGACGCCTCGGCCCCACACGCAAACACACCGCGTAGAATGAATAAACCAGTGCGCAGAAAGTTGACAGTTTGCGCATCCTCTGATTCGCCGCCTCAAGCCATGACGTCACTGTATCCTGCTCGTGACGATTACAAGCGGGTCGACCGTTTCCTCCGGACGTTTTGAACGGAATATCACAGCAGGCAAAGTAGGTATTTGAAGGTGTACACCCCAAGTAACGTGAAGCCTGTTTTAATTGCTAAAATTTGAAAGGCTGGGTTTGGCAAGACGCATCCGGGTATGGCCGGGTATACTACAACTGACCAATAAATGTCATACTGTAAAATGCCGGGCAGTATGAGTCCCAACACAAACCGGTCAAACCCAGAAGTTAAGCAAACAACAGCAGGGTCCACAGTCCATGGTCTGTTGACCAAAGAATCACAAAGGCAAGTTCTGGTACACTGTTCGGAGACCGCCCCCCCCCCCCCCCCCCCCGAAGATGGGAGAGTTTACACAGATGCTTAGCTGACAAGTCTACAGTCACGAGGTCTGGGTAACAATGCCTTCTCCATGAGAATAGCTAACAAGTCTTGGTTTACGCTAGATACCAGTTATTCAATATTTCTCCCCAACCCACTTAGAGTGGAGGACAGGATAGCGTAAAATATCTAACATAGTTCAAGAATTGGCTCCATTATTCAATCCTCTGTAAAGGTGAGGTCCATTCGGTGCACTCGACAAAATTAGATTTTATTGTCGTTTGTTGTGAAGTATATCTGTACCAATATCTATCTGTCTGCAGACGTGTTTTGCTTTGATAGGCATTAACATTGCAGTGGTGATTTTCGTCTTACAGGCTGTTTTGTACTTTCTTCTGAACTCATCGAAAGTAAGTTCACAGCAGCATCTCATTGCAAGATGCAGGTGCCAGTGCCATGGTTCTCTGACTTTTTGATTGGTTAGATTTAGGTTTAACGTCGACACTGATCCTCCTTGGGTTTATACAGATGCGTGTGTGCAAGGGAAAAGTGAAGGAAATTGGGGTGTAGTATTCTGTAACAATTGTAGTTGTAGTAATAGTAGCACGTAGAAGCAGCAGTTGCAGAAGGGGTCTAGATCACAAACAAAGGATTCAGCTTTAAATGAAGTTTTAATATGAATTATAAAAAAAAATGTGTGTGTTGTTGGGTGGAATTTTCCTTGCCTCTCCTCCGTGCCAGTGACCCACATAGATATTGTGTTTGAGAAACAGGACGCTCCATTCAGATTCGTCCCCCCTACCCCCACACCTCCCCCTCCCACTGACTTACATAACACAGCTGTTCACCTCTTCTCCTCACACACACACCACACACACAAACACACACACACACACACACACACACAAGGCACGCACGCACGTACACACAGACTCGAAAATAAACCAGTGCACATAATTTTCGCAGTTGACTTGAGTGCATCCAGTGATACACCGAGTCAACACATGACGTCACGGTTTCTCTCTCTTCCTCGAGACTCCACCACACTTCATGTAAGACGACAGTGCGGGGGCGGTTTTTATCGTTGTTGTTGTTGTTTTGTGACGGGCGTTTTGAACAAGTGATGTTTGTTGACCACAAGTCAACGCCCGCGATGGATCACGTAAATAACGAAGTTTGTAAACGGCAAGTTGCGAAATTCTACTGAAGAAAGAAACTTCCATATGACCGCTTTTGTGCGTTTTCAAAACAACGTGATATTCTAACAGCGTGTGTGTGGGTGAAAGCATCCAGGGGCAGTCTTATTGCGCAACAACAAGAGCAGTAGAGGTAAACAAGTGTTGACTGTAAATGTTGACTTTGCAAAGATGCATCTTAAAATAAAAAGTGAAGCGAAAACGACCATAAACGAACATAAAAGATCTTTTCAGTAACGACACATTTATATAATTGGGTGCCTGATTCAATAGGCTACTGTGTGAAGACGTCCCTAACTTTTTGTTTTGTGTGTGTGTGTGTGTGTGTGTGTGTGGTATCTTCGGTTTTTGCTCCTGGGTGGAACTCGAAAGTTATACATCTGTAACCAGTTGTATCATTCTGTTTGTCTATGTGTCTGTATGGAACCAGTTGTATCACTCTGTTTGCCTGTCTGTCTGTGTCTCTCCTCTCCTCTCTTTGTGCCAGTTTCTTGCCTGTGTATCACACACACACACACACACACACACGCACGCACGCACGCCTACCAATGTGCGCACAGTTGGCTTGCGTCCGATGAGTCGCTCAACACATCACTAGTATCTGAGATGTTAGTGTGTGCACCCATCCGACGAATCCTCTTTGATGGTAAGGGCCATTAGATTGCCTATGCACCACATGACTCAGAGTTTCGTCTTCTGAAAGAGGCTGGGCAGAGATGTCCCGGCAATGGCAGTGTGACCAGTCTGCCCCATGGAGCGTGGCAGAGAGACACCTTTCACAATTTATACAGTTGTGTTATCAGTCTTCAAAGTAGCGGAGTTTACTGAAAAAAGGGCGAAAGGTCTAGGCAAATATTGACTATGTAGTATGTATAGATGTCTCGCCCTCGCCCCCCCCCCCCCCCCCTCAGCCCCCCTTACACACACACACACACACACACACACACACACACACACAGGCCCTGGGTGTTGGGGCAAGAGAGGTTCAGGAGAGGCATAGAATATGAAATACTTCAGCAAAACTGGTGGTCCACACGGTTCTCCATACGAGAGGTCTGTGTGTTGTGGAAGAAATGTTGTCCGTTTCGTGTCTTGAGTGAGTGTCGTCTTTTTGTCACGGTACAACAAATCTTTACTTATGTCTGTCTCCAAATATATAGTATATATATATATATATATATATATATATATATCTGTCTCATTCACACACACACACACACACACACACACACACACACACACACACACACACACACAAAAGCGCGTGCGCACGCATGCACGCACTCACATCTGCACGCGCAGCATCATGCATACTTTTGTAAAGTGAAAGGTTTTATTTTTGATATAGGGCATTGGTGAGCAACAGATCTATCTTGTGTTAATTTGTTTTTACTTCTCAGCGGATTTCCATCTCTTAGGCTGTTTTGCACAGTTTTCTTCACAACTGGTCGAGTTCACGAGCAGAGGATTGCAAGAGACACGTTTCACAACTATGGCTGCCTGATCAGTTTGTCAGTCAGTAAGTCATCAGTCTGTCCGTTCGTCTGTCTGACCTATCGGTCAGTCGGTCACTCCGAGGTTCGCTCGCGCGATCGTTCAGTCAGTACCTTGTGTTTTGATTTCATGTCCATATGTGATTAATTACATGCGCGCGCGCGAGCGTATGTGTGTGAGTGTATGTGAGCGCGCGTGCGTGTGCGTGTGGGTGCGTGCGTGTGTGATGTGCACGTGCGCATATTCATGTCTGCCGTGAACCTTGATCCGTGATTCTGTGTGTAGATAAAGCTTGGTTGGCAACAAGTTCACAGATTCATACCAGATGTATCTACAGATCTTATTTCCTTTAGATCACCTACAAATTTACTGATATTGTTGAATATCATAGGCGGATGGAAGAAAATCCCCCTTCATTCACACATGACATGAAAGGTTTCCACTTCTTCTTCTGCGTTCGTGGGCTGCAACTCCACGTTCACTCGTATATACGCGAGTGGGCTTTTACGTGTATGACCGTTTTTATCCCGCCATGTAGGCAGCCATACTCCGTTTTCGGGGATGTGCATGCTGGGTATGTTCTTGTTTCCATAACCCACCGAACGCTGACATGGATTACAGGATCTTTAACGTGCGTATTTGATCTTCTGCTTGCGTATACACACGAAGGGGGTTCAGGCACTGGCAGGTCTGCACATATGTTGACCTGGGAGATCGGAAAAATCTCCACCCTTTACCCACCAAGCGCCGTCACTGTGATTCGAACCCAGGACCCTCAGATTGAAAGTCCAACGCTTAAACCATTCGGCTATTGCGCCCGTCGAAAGGTTTCCACTGAAAAACAGCAGATGACACTCTCTTTCAAAAGTAGTAATTTAAACAGTTATAAGCCTTAGGGTCTGCTTGTTTTTGTTTTTTGTTTTTTTAAAATCTAAAGATACAAACTGCTGGAGAGAGAGAGAGAGAGAGAGAGAGAGAGAGAGAGAGAGAGAAAGGTACACAACCAAGCAGCAATGTAGTTCAGATCAGCATCTTCTTCTTCAGTTGACCTACATAGATATTTCACAAAAAGCAGAACTCAGCTACTTGGTTCCAAAGTCTAACTCTGCCACCAGGCTGCAAATCAAGTTAGTATTTTCCCACTCCTGCCCTCCTGCCACGGTTTTTTTGGGGGGTATGTGGACCACTGAGTTACGTGTGTGCGTGTGTGTGTGTGTGTGTGTGTGTGTGTGTGTGTGTGTGTGTGTGTGTGTGCGTGCGTGCGTACGTGCGTGCGTGCGTGTGTGTGCATGCGTACGGGAGTGAGTGAGTATGTGTGTGAGTAAACGACCGGGTTGTTGAGAAAAAGAAGCACAGGCACACAGCCAAATGAACATATATTATGAAAATGACTTTGTAATGCTGTTATAAAAGGTAATGATAGTTATGTTAACTTTACATATGATTACAGACTAATCAGATGGATACACTGAGTACTCTGATCACTGGTGTACGGCTGCATTGCATTGTATTGTATTGTATTTCTCTTTGTCACAACAGATTTCTCTGTGTGAAATTCGGGCTGCTCTCCCCAGGGAGAGCGCGTCGCTACACTACAGCGCCACCCATTTTTTTGTATTTTTTTCATGCGTGCAATTTTATTTGTTTTTCCTATCGAAGTGGATTTGTCTACAGAATTTTGCCAGGAACAACCCTTTTGTTGCCGTGAGTTCTTTTACGTGCGCTAAGTGCATGCTGCACACGGGACCTGGGTTTATCGTCTCATCCGAATGACTAGCGTCCAGACTATCACTCAAGGTCTAGTGGAAGGGGAGAAAATATCGGCGGCTGAGCCGTTATTCAAACCAGCGCGCTCAGTCTCTCTCGCTTCTTCTCGTATTCCACTTGATTAAAGTTTTGCTAGAATCATATCAATCTGGAGAAAAAGCCCACTCCTCTGGGTGCTAAATTAGTTCACCTTAGATTCTTTTCTCAGTCTTGAAAGAAAAACCCACCCGACTTGATCACAGTAGTCCCCCACATCCCCCACTCCCGCTCCCACTCCCCACACCTTGTTTCATCCCGTGCAGGGATTTTCAAACGATCGGTGGTTAAGCCACAATAACGATCACTGATTGTTACCAGTTTCGCAGAAACACACAAGCCCTTACACTGCCTGTTACAGACACTGATTCTACAGGTAAATAAATACACGGTTAAGCCGATTGATTCAGTCTAATTTTCAACTGAGAAGCCTAACCCCCTCTCCACTGATCATTGATGAATCTGTTGAACGACAGCTCCCTCCATAGGGGGAAAACAGGTAGCAGGCAAACAAACATTTAGTTTGATTTTTTTGAATGTTTTTTTCTTGTTTGTTTGCTTTGGGTTTTTTTTTCTTTTTGGCACTGTAAGAAAGGAAAATCAGATAAGTCCTCTGTCGCTCTCTTTTTCTTTCTCTGTTTGTCCGTTTCTCTCTTTATTCACACACACACACACACACACACACACACACACACACACACACACACACACACACACACACACACACACACGCGCGCGCGTGCGCGCGCGCGCACACACACACACAGGAAAGAAGGGAAAAAGAGTGAATGAGGGAAGGAAGGAAGAGAAAAACTAAAAAAGAAACACACACACACACACACACACAGATAGTGGTGTGGAAATTTATTTATATCAGTGTAGCAGAAGAAGAGATTAAAACAAAAACAGAGTAATAAACGAAGCAAAAATAAACGGAGAAAGAAAAAAATATGGCAACAAGGATTCGTTTTTTTGAATTGCAAAAATCGAGATGACACTAGAGAGCAGAAAAAAAAAAAATACTCGTGTACCGGACAAAACAGGTGTAGACTGCACGGTGTGCTTTCCTGATGTGGCTCAAAAACGTGTATGTTTGCTTGTGAATAAGAATAATAGTCGATAAAGAAGAGGAGCCGTTGAATATTCGAGTTCAGGCAGCAGAGGGTATACTGAGGCACAATTTTTTGTCTGGAGTGTATGTTTGCAGTTCACTTTAAGAGGTGTTTTTTGTTTTTTTGTTTTTTTTTAGTTACTTTTTCTTTCTATCCTCCTTCCTAAATGTCTTTTTCCGTTCATTGTTCTGTTTTATTTAATGAGTTTCTATTTTCTTTCTTTCAGTCCATATCCACGTGTTTTGTGTGTGTGTGTGTGTGTGTGTGTGTGTGTGTGTGTGTGTGTGCGCCCGCGCGCGTTCATGTGATTGTGTGTTCATTTTCTTTATAATTTAGACTGGAGTCGCTTCCCTTTTTTACTGTAGGTTTTTATGCATGCGATGAGAACATTATGTGCATAAGATTTCGAATTCTCCCCTCACACGAAGGAAACAAAAACAAAAACAATAAAAAGGCAAAACAATGGAACACACACACACACACACACACACAGAGGTCTCCACAGGTCCGGTGGAGAGAGAAGGCATGTGCGTGATTCGAACCCCGACTTGTCAAAGTTCGTTTTCTTCTCCTGCGCGTTTTGATAAGGCTACCACTCTTCTGTGAAGAAAAATGTTCAGCTTTTCACTCTGAGTCAGTTTTCCGGAGAAAATAAACCTGTAACTACGAGCGCGCGCATGTGACTGAGCCGCGTAACACCCTGAGAGACGTTAATTGCGTTAATCGTTACAGCAGCTGACGCAGCTTTGCTAGTTAATTAAACATGCGAATGCTGTACACATGTACACTGAGGCCGGCTATAACTTGAACTGCAGTCACAGTCGAACATGAGCCTGCGCCACGCTCGCGTGTACCACATACGCATACACACACACACACACACACACAGCCACATGCACACACACACACTCTCTCTTCGCACGCACGCACGCACGCACACACACACACACACACACACACACACACACACACACACAAACAAACACACACAGGTCGTGGTGGTATGTATAGATAATTTATTCAAGTATCAGCCTTTGCCCCTCAAAAAGGGCTGGAAAACAGTGATGATAACTTAACAAAAACAACCATATGTGATCAATACACAAACTTAGTTCGGCCTTACAGATATGAAAGAGACAGACAGAGAGTGTGGGGGTGGCGGGGGAGGAACACGGATACGGACACTGATCTAAAAACACTGTGCATTTCTCGTCCTGGAGAGATGCAAACACACACTGATAACAAATTAACAAACAACTTAAAAGACGCGGTCATGTCATCTTATCAATAAACTTTGTTAATATTTTAAAACGAAACAGTTGAGAGAGAGAGAGAGAGAGAGAGAGAGAGAGAGAGAGAGAGAGAGAGAGAGAGAGAGTAATAAACTGGAGAAAGTATTCGGGCAATGCTCTTAAGGTGTTCAAGTCATCGGGGTCTAGCCTGTGTAATGACCAGCCCTCTCACTTCCCCACATGCTCAGATAGGAATCAACAGAACGAGTTACACAACCGTAACGCTGACCACCGTAAAAGCCAGAAGGAGTAGAGAGGGGACAGTCATTTACTGTAACGACCGCCGCAGAGTCCGAACTGTTCCGGAAAGAGAAGAGAACGAGAGGCAGATGGCTGATGAGGTCTAGGAGGCCGAAAGATTGCGATCTTGTTCTAGCTTGACAGGACGTTGAGATTGAACGGGATTGTGAGTGAGAGGGTGTGGTGGCTGGAGGGGGAAGGGGGGGGGGAGGAGAGGAGCCGAGAGGGCTGAGGAGAGGGTGTGGTGGCTGGGGGGGCGAGAGGGCTGAGGGGGGTAGTTGGGAATGGTGGGGGATGGGGTGGGGGTATAATGGTTCTTCTGACCACAGTGACTGCTCGCTGGTAAACAATTATTTAGTCCTTATGCCACTCATGTTTCATACGCTCAACTGTCTTTGTCTTTCTGTCTTGTCCGTCTACTGGTAGGGGTATTGTGCAAACAATCACAGGCAAGTTCGGCAACAGATAAAGAATTTAACTCATTTTTAACCCAACAGATGCTGTTCATTCATGGCTTCCCATCACCTTGCGCAGGTGTTGAAAAAAAAGAAGGTATATAGAGGAACATTGTCCACGCATAAACTTCCCTCGTGAAAAACATTTTCAGGGGAAATTTTGGGCAAGGGTCGGGCATGGAAGGGGGAGAGAGAATGGTGAAGGGGGTGCTAGGGGAGGGATGGGAGAGGAGAAGCTGAGGCATAGTCTGCAGGGAGGTAGGAGGAGATGGGGGGATTGGGGGGGGGGGTACTTTGCGCTGCTTACCAGGAGAATAATAACCTACCAGTAGGTCTACGTGAACAGAAGCTGCCTAACCCGAACTGACAAGAACTGAGGTCTACACCTGTTACTTATATCATTGATTTCCCCATGGGGACGCCGCCACCAGGCCCCCGCCACCAGCTCAGCGAAGTTATGAATGGACGAGCCACATAGTCTGAAGTCGGTCAACCATTGACCGCAGTCTTTATTTATAGACGTACTCAGTGAGTCCGAGTTGTTGTTGACCACTTTTGCTGGCTCTCTCTGTGGCCTGGCGGAAGTAAACAAAGTCAGTGTTACGTAGCAGAGATTGCTGTCACGAACTGATGCCCAGATGACCTCCGGTCAGTTTGGTTGGTCAGTTTTCAGGCTCTCGGCCACCGCGGCAGACTTCAGTACTGATCCGGCGGATTGACTGAGCTGATATGTGTGTGTGTGTGTGTGTGTGTGTGTGTGTGTGTGTGTGTGTGTGTGTTGTTATTGTTCAGTTTGGCTTGCAGCCTACATAAACACATGGGGCTCTGCCAGGACTGAAAATACGCCAACATTCCACCAAAACAAATCAACGTCGAAAACACAATTATCATACTGAAAATAAGAAAAGAACAAAGTGAAAGAAAAAAGAAATTTGAGCGCAAGTGCAGCCAGGAACAAGAGAGAATTATATGCTGTAGGCTATTCCGTCTTATTTCCATTTCTCATCATCAAATGATAAAACAACAACAACAACAACGAAAAACAAAACAAAACAAAGAACACATAAGGTTGAGCAGAACTACATGATTATACAAAATGTTAAAGTTTGGACGTCAGAGAGTGTGGATGAACTGAGAGGATGTTTTGATTGTACTGATTGGAGTGTGTTGACTGACCCATGTGAGAATGTTCATGAAGCAGCTGATGTTGTTACATCTTATATCAGTTTCTGTGAAGACGTGATAATTCCGACAAAAATAATTAAACTTTTCCCCAACAACAAACCATGGATCTCAAAGTCTCTCAAAACAATTTTAAACGAGAAAAAGGTAGCGTTTCAGTCAGGGAACAAGAAGGATAGGAAACTGATACAAAAGAAGCTTGGAGGTGAATTACGAAGGGGACAGAGGGAATTCAAATCAAAAGTAGAGCAATAGTTTCAGACAGGGAAAATGGCAGATGCATGGGATGGGTTAAAAGTTATCACTGGAGAAACGAAAAGGAAAACAGTAGCTTGTGAAATGAAAAAGGATGAACAGATTGATTTTTCAAATAAACTGAATGATTTCTACTGTCGCTTTGAAAGGAATGATCTGGGAAGGGAACTGGATAGTGTTATCTCACAGTTGCAGGAAAAGATCAAAGATAGGAACACAGGTGAAGACTTTGAGATCGATGCAAAAGTTGTTGAATCTTTATTTTTAAAACTTAATGTCACGAAGGCAATTGGCCCCGAGAGTATCTGCGGAAAATCACTGAAAACATGTGCTTCCCAGTTGTGTGACGTGTTCTGTAAAATTTTCAACTGGTCTCTGAATGACTGCTCTGTCCCCAGCATCTGGAAAAAATCAACTATCTGTCCTATCCCCAAGAAAAAGAACCCAGCCGCACTAAATAATTACCGTCCTGTTGCCCAGATTTCAGTAGTGATGAAATGCTTTGAAAAAAATATTCTCCGACATCTTCTTTCTTTCACTGAACAGCAGCTTGACTCTTCAGTTTGCTTATAAAGCACACAGAAGTACTGACGATGCTATCCTAACTCTCCTTCATAATGCTTTCCTTCATTTGAATAACACGGGATCTTTTGTTCGTATCCTTTTTGTTGACTTCTCTTCTGCTTTTAACACAATACAACCTCATCTCCTTGCCCTCAAACTGCTAGGCATGGATGTTGATCCGAAGCTTACTCTTTGGATAGTAAGTTTTCTTCTCAATAGAACTCAGTCCGTCCGCTTTCATTCTGCCCACTCTTCCCTAAAATCTATTTCTACTGGTGCACCCCAAGGTACAGTGCTGTCCCCTGTTCTTTTTACACTGTACACAAATGACTGCAGAGGCACGGAGGAAACTCCTGTCATAAAATATTCTGATGATTCAGCAATTGAAGATCTGTCCAACTCTGATGCTATTTATTTCAGTGAAATTAAAAAGTTCTGTTCCTGGTGTGAGAAAAACTATCTGGATCTCAACGTATTGAAAACAAAAGAAATGTTAATAGATTTTCGGAAAGACCCCTTGCCTGTAGCGAACCTTGTTATTGATGGTCAAACAGTGGAGAGGGTCAGTGAATATAGATATTTAGGGACCATCTTAGACAATAAGCTTACTTTTGACAGAAATGTTGATTCCATTCATAAGAAATGTCAATCTAGAATTTTTTGTTTACAGAAGCTTAGAAATGTTGGTATAAATTCAAATATTCTTCAAAGTTATTATCGATGTTGTATCGAGTCCGTGCTCACAGTTTCATTTATGTGCTGGTATGGAAGTTTGGGAGTGAGGAGTAAGCGTGTTTTGAACGATGTCATGAGTGTATGCAGTAAAATTGTGGGAGTGAAACAAGCTAGTATGCAAGAGCTGTATGAAAGTCGAGTGTTTAAAAAAAGCAGGCAGATAGCAACTGACGACACCCATATTTTAGCAAAGTATTATGAGTTATTGCCATCAGGACGACGCTACAGAACTTTTAAGTTTAAATCCAGAGCTCTGAAGACTTTTATTCCACGTTCAATCCACCTTTTAAATTCTTGAGAACTGTGTGTGTGTGTGTGTGTGTGTGTGTGTGTGTGTGCGTGCGCGCGCGAGCGCGCACTCTCATGTGAGACGTGTGAAAGTCCGTGCATGATAGGCTGTACCTTGTTCTAGTTGTGGTGTTTGTGTGTGTGTGTGTGTGTGTGTGTGTGTGTGTGTGTGTGTGTGTGTGTGTGTGTGTTTACTGAGCTTAAAAACGTGACAATTGGTTATAATGAATGTGCAATATGTAGGAGGAATAATGTGCAATATGCAGGATGAATGTACAGTGGAATATGTCTAATGCTAACGTCCATATTCTAAATATATTTCTGTTTAATAATTACGATGTAATAATTAATTGCAATGTTTTTAAAAGCGAATATGTGAAATGCTTTTATTTGAGAACATATGTTTATTACTCGTGTTTAATCAAGTAATCCGCGTGTGTGGGGTGAGTGGGGGTAGGAGGGGTGGTGGTGGTGGTGGTGCGGATGTGTGCTGATTATCTGGTTGCGGTTTTCCGCAATTTATCTTTATTCTTATCTTATCTGTCTATTATAATCAATGTGCAATATAGTAGGCTATGTTTATAATTATATTCAAATAATGTTTCTTAATTCTTTCTGTTTTTACATTAAGAATACTAGTTATTACCTGCAGTGTGTGGATGTATGTATGAAACGGTGTATCATTGTATGTGATATTTTTTACATTTGTATCTTCGTAATATTCGTAAAAGCTGTTGTTGACTTTTACAGTTATGGTCCCCATGTTGTTTACTTGTCTATGTTGTGATAATGCACCTGACCAAATTTCTGC
Organism: Babylonia areolata; assembly: GCF_041734735.1. Lineage (NCBI taxonomy): Eukaryota > Metazoa > Mollusca > Gastropoda > Neogastropoda > Buccinidae > Babylonia > Babylonia areolata. The sequence goes on from NC_134883.1 coordinate 7,239,874, forward strand.
AGTTGGAGATAACAAAGTTATTCTTATCTTATCTTATGCAGTAAGCAGCAACAGCAGCAGCAGCAGCAGCAGCAACAACAACAACAACAAAAGTAAAAATACATACAGTTATTAAAACAAACAAACAAACGAACAAATGTTATGATAGTTTCTAGGCTCGAAGTCACTTTTGTAGTCAGACTATCTTGCAGGTCACAACTAAAGCTGCGCACAGCTGTCCAGCATCCCATGTATGAACCCACCTGCTGTCAAACACGTACACATTTCCCAGAAATAAAAGCAGCTGCATCACGCACAGTGGAAAATAATCTTCCGGATGATTAGGTGAACAGGTACATCATCCAGTGAACCATTCTAATTTGTAGTGCTGCACGTGCCATTCAGATGTTGCTGAGTCTTACCTAACAAAAACTCAGTCTGACTCTTAGAGTCACTGTAATTTGTCGCTGACAAATCAGCTAGTCTTGGTTCGTTTGATAAATTCTGCTTGTAGTTTGTGCACATTGATAGTTCTCTTTCGTTTTGCCTTTGCTCGTGGGGGAAACCACTGTTCCGATACTCAGCTCGGAAACTGAGGGGCGGGGAGGGATGAGGGTAGGGGAGGCATTCGATCGCTTTCTGTGTTTATTGGAGTTTGTCTTGCTAGCTCAGTGATAATTAGTAACTGAGGAGGGGGTCAGCCCGATACTCCCCCGTGTCGATACTCCCCCGCGTCAATACTCCCCCGTGTCGATACTCCCCCGTGTCAGTAGTCCCTCTCACAAAGATCCAAAAACAATCAAATACAGATGAATGTATATATTTGTGATTGTTAATGCTTTCTGCTTTCTCTCCCACTGAGGAGACCGGAGACAGCAGCAAGTTACTGTGGTTTTGCGAAGAGGGTGGTGCATAAACTGCCTTGTTTGTTGTCTTTTGACGATGATGATGGTCAGTGAAAAAATGGTAAGATTAGTTTTTAAATTGCGCATAACATTGCATTCGCAACAGCGCGCTGTACTACGATACTCTCAACACAATATATGCAATGCTCACTAACATCACACACAACACACACACACACACACACACACACCACCACCACCACCACCACACCACACACACGCACATTAGTTTATTTTGTGTCTGTGTATGCGTTTGGGTGCATGCATGTGGTTTCATGACCTCTTTTATATTTTAACTGGTAAATTTCCCAGATTCTGTATTTCTCCAACCCCTCTCTCCTCCCCACTTGAACCCCACCCCCACCCCCACGCCTCCACTCCTTCCACCTCCCGCATCCCCCTCCTTCTGCATCATCCCCCTCCTTACCCTCCCATGTCTACCGTTTCGCTATTCCATTTTAATAATCAAGACAGCTGGTCGTTTATCACTGATACGACGCCGTCTGCCTGTGTGGAAGACCGTATCCGCAGCAGAGGCACTCTGGATGGTGAGAGAGAGGGAGGAAACTTCAGCTGACGGCATAAACTGATTTACGAACGAGGGTCAAGGAAAAACCCTGGGCCATGTATAGCAGGGAGAAAAAGAAAAATGCCGGTGGGGACGAAGAGAGGGAAGGAGGTGGAGGTCTGGAGCAAAAGCCATGTTCTTAATTTTTCACCCATGCATTTCGAAAGAATATTGATGATCTAATAAAACTGAACAAAACCCCACAAAACCTTGAATTGCTGTGACGAGGGAGGGGAAGAGGAAATGGGTAGGAAGTGAGTAGGTGGGGTGGTTGGAGGTGGGGTGGGGGCGGAGGAGGGAGTTATGATAATTCATATACCAGATATACCAGTCTATTAATGTTGATAACCCAAAACACGAAAGTCGCATGACGATGCGTGCAGTGATGAGTGGGACTGCTTCAACAATATAATGTCAGCAGCACGGTAACAACGACGACAATGATGATGGTGCTGATGGTGACAATGACGACGACGATGTTGATGATGATGATGGTGATGAGCTCAGTACTGCTGCTGCTGATGTTCAAGTTAATGAATAAACAGATGTTGGTGTTGGTAGCGATGGAGTTAGTTATCCACACCTTGTATCTTGAGTCCGTCAAGACTTTAACCGATTGCTAGGCGTACTTGGAAATTCGATTTCAATTTCGAATTATTTTTCATAAAAAATATATATATGATAGTCGCATATTGGTATGTTCGAGATTTTGCCAACTAGCAACGAAGTGTCTTACTGCTTTTAACGTGCGCGCCGCTTTCGCGCGCGCGCGCGTGTGTGTGTGTGTGTGTGTGTGTGTCGGTGTCGGTGTTAGAGTTAGTGTGGGTTTGTAAAAGAGTTTTTTGTTTGTTTTTTGTTTAAGATAAGATGAAATGTCATAATAATTATCAAAATGTTGCATGTGCCTACATCAAAAGGTTTAATAAATGGGGATTATGTCTTTCAGTTAAGATAACATGAAAATATTAACGACGTACACGTCATCATCAGTAAGACAAACAGACAGACAGAGAGACAGACAGACAGAGAGAGAGAGAGACAGAGACAGAGAGAGATAGAGAGTAATCCAAGATGATTCAGGACGCTGTTATCACCACTGACTGACGGTCTGTTGAGGACTTTCCTCAGTTTTGTTCGTTCTCTTGTGTACGTTTCGTTTGGTTGGTATTTGCTTTTGCATGTACATACAGCATGTGTTTATACATGTCCTTTTCTGCTATCTGTCCGTGTTTCTGTTACATTTTTACATAGCTCTGTATTTCTGTATTTCTCTATCTCATGCACAGTTCTATCCTCTTCTCTCATTTGAAGAACCCATGCGACGGTCAGTCACCCGGTATGTGTAAGCCATTGCACTCATATGGTGCAGTAACAGAAAATTTTTAAAGTGTAACATCATAAAATTATAATTTCTGCACTATTGTCCAATGGCTTACACAGTGATGGTCGCATGGTTTCATCTTACGTAATTATGTTCCTTTTCTGTCTCGCATTACAAAAAGCGCCAAAACCTACGATGAAGGCTCAATATATACAGGGCTGCGATGAATGCTGGGAGGTCGGGCGCCTGGTGTCGCAGGCTGGACATTGGTCACTCGGCCACCAGCACCGTGTGAGCGGCGATCCTCGCTCGCAGGGATTCAGTCGCGAAGTTTTCCCTTGTTATACAAAGCTCGGTAGAAGAGAGAGCATTGCAAATACCCATATGTGTAACCCATTGCACAATAGTGCAGAAATTATAATTTTATGTCGTTACACTTTAAAAATTTTCAGTTATCCTGAATAGATATGACCGTTTTCAGAACTGACTGTGTGTGTGTGTGTGTGTGTGTGTGCGTGCGTGCGTGCGTGTGTGTGTTTGTTGGGGGGGGGGGGGGGGGAGTGTGTGCGTGCGCGTGTGTGTGTGTCACGTGTGTGCGCACGTGTGTTTGTGTGTGTGCACTTGTGTGTGTTTGTGTTGTTTTTTACTCACACATGCACGCACTGCACACACACACACACACACATGTACGCACACACACACACGCACACACACACACACACACACACTCTCTCTCTCACACACACACACGTTTGAACAGAAGCCACATATTACATGTGGACGGGGCTGATGACTAGATCTTCAGGTAGATCTATCTATCTATCAGGTAGATCTATCTCTCTACCTATCTATATCTATTGCGAACAAAGTGAGTGGACAGCTATATTAAAATGCTTCGATAGCTAACATTATATATGAAAATGGACTTATATCTTGAAAGTTGCTTTCTTTAAAAATGATATTGTTACTTAAAAGCAAAAGGAGAAGAAGCTGGTACGTGGTTAAAAAAGTTGATGCTTGGATTTTCATTTTTTTCTTTCAATAAGTATCCAAACAACTTTCCGAAAAGAACATTCTATAAGCAATCACCGACCAGCGTGGATTGACACCCTGACGTCAGTCGAATATTTGGCGATAAAAAGTTTCTTTTGAGATAACTACTGAAGTAGTTAGCACAACATTCTCATTAATAACATAAACAATGCTGCAAAGGAAAAAAAGCATCATCAACAACAACAACAACAACAAAACTAAACAAGCAATTTTTAGAATATCCGTGGAAGAAAAATGTTTGGAACAAAAAAATCCCCAAAGAGATCTTTTTTATATGGGGTTTCAACTGAAATTCATCATGGATTAAAAGAGGGTATATAATGGGGAAGGGAAGGGTAGTGGTAGTTTGGAATAGGACTGAATGGATTGAGGCTTATCGTTACTTGATTTAAAACTTAAGAGCTCAATTCTCGAGGAAAGGGCATAGTGATCACCGATTCGATCACGATGTATTTGAGAATTAAAGATGAGTGAACGGGGTACAGCGGGTGAGAAGGTGAACTCTTTCAACATTTCTGTCACTACAGACAGTGCAACCAGAACTAATACAAATCTTCAGGTTGCGTCTGTCGGGATAACGCCCGTGACCACATCCCGCCAGAGAAACGGTAAAACAGAAACACGTGTGATAGTGACGAGGTCAGTCACTCCCCCCCCCCTCCCCCCCCAGCCACCCACCGCCACCCCCTCCCCCCTCGTAATTTTCTTACATGCGCTGAGAGCATGCACCATGTGACGTCAAATTTCCACCATGGCCTCTCCATGCCCCCCTCTCCCTCACCCCCTCCCTCCTACCATCTGCTGATGATAGTACAGCTGGCCGGCTTTTTACTGCTGGAACCGGGAAAACAAAAACACCGTACAGGCACGTGGTACCTAAAATGGGGCTGCGTGTTGAACAGCACTGAGCAGCGCCATGTCCATACTTTGCGAGGTCTCTGCCCCACCCTGCCCCCCTTCATCGCCACTCTCCCCCTCCCCCCACCCCATACCCATCCCCGCCACGTGTACCCTCCGTTTCTTATTCGCTGGTCTCCTGACGAATCCATGACAAACTTTGATGCCCGAAACAACGTGTTTGTTTCAAGATTATTTCACTGCAAAGTCTGATTTTTGCAGATTGCAAATGCTTTGTTTCTCAATCCCCCCCCCCGCCCCCCCTCTCTCTCTATTGAATATTTTTACTTTATCCTTTAATCGGTTTCTTTGTGTGGGAATCAGTTGCTGTCCGTCAGCTTGTGTGTCTGTTTCGCCTGTTAAAGTGCCTTTTTATACATAAGTTTGCAGGGACAATAATTATGATCTGTTTCCTTTCCATTTCTTTCTGGTTTTTCTCATTTGTGCATGCGTGCGTGCGTGCGTATGAAATTATATTTCAAGGTACAAACTCTACCTTGATCGTAATATTCAGTTTTAGTTTATTTACATTTTATTCTAATGTTTGCACTTGTCGAACAGCGGTGGATTTCTGTACTTTGGTATGTATAATAATTATTCTTGAGTCTTTAAGCTGCTCTTGGACATGGTGGTCGTTGGCATGACACCTCATGTATCCTTATTTCCGGAAAAATCGTGCTTAAGTCTCACGCGTGGGATTTCCCGCAGACATCAACACCATGTCCGTGACTGGTAAGTGCGAGTTCATGTTTCTAATTACACCACAATTAACTTCAAATGAGACACTGGGAGAAGGGGGTGAGGACGGAGACATCATTTCCACCGTGACTTTATTCCATTGCGGATTTCTGGTTGCTGCCTGAACCCCCCCCCACCCCCCCCCCCACCCCACCCCACCCCCGTCCCTCCCCCGGCCTCCTCGCTACCACCTGACTTCCAGCTTCCGGGTAAGGAACGGCCTCTCTCGGCTCGAACTGAACAAACAAACGAACACGCAAGCAATCTGACTGACTTGCAGGAACCCTCAAAACAAGCGCTGGCTGCTGGAGGACGCCGGGCGATGCTGCGAAAGGTCAAGGCGGGCTGGGAAGTCGGTCGCGGTTTGAACACACCTGGAGAGCTCAACTATTATCCAACTTTCTCATTAAACGCATTTCCAGTCGATCCGCACTTACCGCCTTTTGAAGGCTTCCCACTGACACATGGCAGAGGAGGAAATCTGATAGCTATGTGGTGGGCGGAGGCCGAGTGGTTACGGCACTGGGGAGCTTCTCTGTGCATGACTCATCCCTGCGGCTTAAAATGACGGATAGCTCTGTGTAAATCTCCAGTACGGTAAACATAATTTGCCACTGAAGTTGCACACAGAACCACACACACACACACACACACACACAGAGTCAGAGACAGAGGGATGGGGGAAAGCTCTTTGGTCCAAATTCTAGCTTGGGGATTGTTCAAACAGCTGATGAATGGAAAGATTTGTAACTGGTTATAAGGTTGTCGAATTCGTTGGGGGTTTTTTTTCCCCCTTCCACAATTCGCATTTCATTACCATTTTATTATTATCAACGAAACTCTTCGTGTGGGATTGTGAATATTACATTCCTTCCTTTATAATTACATTGACTGGTCATTCATTGGCAGTTTGAAACATTTATTGTTAGCTAATTACAAGTACTACCATTTGTTTCACCACGAAAGGAGCAACGAAGAATGGAAGCAGTCTGTATGACTTCATCCCATGTGTATTTTATTTTGTCATTTCTTCATTGATAACTGAACGTGCCTTATTTTCCACGTATTTTCAGGTGCCTGCTCCAGGGTGTAAACCAGTTACATAATAATGTCACCCCCCCCCCCCCCTACAACTCTCCATCCCCCTAGTGCCCGCGGATCGGAACTTCTGCTCCCCCACCGCCCCGCCCCCCTCTCCTTCCTTACTAATCCCTTCACTCTCACCGTAAACAAGAGGTTGGAGCGAGTGAGAGACAGATGGAGTGAGGGAAGGAGGAGAGGGAGGTGGGGGCAGAGGTGGGGGTAGAACAGGACCAGCAGAATTCCATCTACAGGCTACCAAGCTACCACGCGTGTTCGCAGTCATGCATCCCCACCTTAGCCCCCCTCCCCTCCCCGCCAACCCTTCCTCCCCTCTCCCCGCCACACCACACCCCCACCTCTCCATCCCTCCCTCTTCCCAGCACTGAAGAAGAAGCACAACAGCGTGTCAAACGCGCTGATTGACCCATCTGTCAGGACCTCACCTGTGGTCAGCGGCGCCGGTCACCACGTGTGCCTGGGCCAGAAATAGCACACCGGGGTTTACTTTTCCTCTGGTGTTGAAACTCTCCGCCCATCTCCATGCAGCCCGAGGGAAGAAAATAGGGGAGTGAGGGGTGGGGGTGTGGGGGTGGGGGGTGAGTTGGATGGTGGGGAGAGTTTGGAGAGAAGGAATGCGGGATGGGGATAGGGGTGGGTGGGATGGAAGAGGGGGGTTGTTGGAAGGATGGAGTTGAAGGTTGAATGGAATATACCAATCATGGTATGACTGCTGTTAGGAAGACGATGAGAAGTATGTGGCGAGGGGGGGGGGGGGGGGGGGGGGGGGGGGGGGGGGGGGGGCGGAGGAGGGGGGGAGCTCAGGTTATATGTGAAGAGAAGTAGGGGTAGGGAGGGGGTGGAGTGGGTGCAGGGGCTGTGGTAAAGGTGGGTGTGAACACAACAAGGAGAAGGGCTTGGCAGGGAAGGGGGTGGGGGGTGGGGGTGGCATGCAAAGGTACAGGGTCATTTCCATGCTTTGGTCAGGTGAAGATCATGCAACACATCCGTGACCAGTGGGTGAGTGGTGGGGGTGGTGAGAGGGAGGGAAGGGAGGGAGGGAGGGAGGGACTGTTGACAGGTTGTTGTTGATGCCGGTATACCTACTTCATGTATCATGGGCAAACTGGGGAAGGGGGTTCCTTGGAAGGGGAGGGTGTATAAAGGGAGCAAAGTGACTGACTGATTGACAGGTTTACGCTACTACCTCTGAGCGCGGTAGCTGTTTTGGTGAGGTCTTTTTTCCTTTCTTTTTCAGTGCTGTTGATAGATGATAAACAGTTGTCACGTGCCTCCAGAGCTCCTCAGAGCAACCTGTTTCGAAGATAGATTGAGCACGCGAATAATTAAAATACAACACATTCTGCGTGTGTGTGTGTGATTTTTATCAGTATATATGTTTATATCAATATATCCACATATATCAATATATATATATATATATATATATATATATATATATATATACACTTTCATTGGCGGCGGCTCTTGTAGTCTTTGAATATGGTCTGAACCTTGTGTTCCATGGATGTCATGAAGCTAAAGAAATCCTACACAATAAATAACATGCTGAGAACACGGCACACTCATAAATATACACAATACACGTGCACACACTGCACGTACTCATGCACACGCACACAAACGGATCGAGTAGACATAAATGGATGAAGTGACAGGAGGAGGGATAGAGGCGGACAAACGGCCAAATATAGAGTTAAATCTTTAGTATTCGGGTTCGCAGTTTTATTTTTGTCCTTGTTTTGTGGGGAAAACAACAACTAGAGTGCATTTATATGTGTAAATTTAAATGGACTTAACTTTAAAAAGTGTTCTTTATTTCTTTATTTCATTTCATAGATATCGCACAGGATGACTTCCTGATAAATATAAGTTGGCAAATCTAAACATGGCTGTTGATGGAACCATGCAAAAATCAAGTGACATTTATGCTCACAGTGAGACACAGTTATATTGATATCATTAATTTATTTAAATATATTTTCTTATATTGATGATAACAGGGGGGTCGCGCGCGCGCGCGTGTGTGCGTGCGTGCGTGCGTGCGTGTGTGTGTGTGTGTGTGTGTGTGTGTGTGTGATTCATGGATCAGTCGTCAAGCGCTAGTATTCTGAAACGAATGCAGAATTTCGGTATTCCACGCGTGTACCTTTTATTTAAGAATGTTTAATTATTGTTTTTTAGTTCATACCCCAAACTGAGTATGGCTGCCTACATGGCGAGGTAGAAACGGTCATGCACGTAAAAGCCCACTCTTACATGTATGTGATTGAATGTGGGAGTCGTCACGTAGCCCACAAACGAAGAAGTCGGAAATTAATTTATCATAATCAGATAACCGTGCAATACATCATCACCCAAGTATGCAAATTTAGACATATGCATACACTGCGCGCGCGCACGCACACACACACACACACACACACACGCACACAGTCACATAAAAACTCATACATAGTCGTCAGCTATAAAACATTGAAACACTTTGCATTGAGTTACAAACTGATTCTTGCCTCTGTTCAAGCTGATATTGTCTGTGTGTCTGATACAAAGTATTAAAAATCTTAACAGTAAAATGTGTACAAGTAAGAATATTGCCAAGAAGACTAAAACAACATCCCCGCTTTTTAATCTCAGAACAAACTCAAACATATCAAGTGAATTTTTTCTCCTTCAAAACGTCGACGTTAAAAGTGTCGGAACTGTTATTTTTTCAAACTGAAATGAGATTATTTATTTTCTTCAGATGACTAACAAAATTAATTGTAGGGAAGCTTTGTATGATAGTCGTTTTTGACTAAGACCATCAGGACAGCAGAGGAGGCAACTGCTGTCCCGGCTATATCTAAATAGCGGAGAGTTTCTTGCCCAAGTAAGTCCAAACTCTCTTGGCCAAAAAGGGTTTTAGGTCGGGCAGTCGGCACTGGGATGGTTCCCAACGACCAAGTAGCACACAAGGCTGCAGCACTAAGAGCCAGTGCAATCTTGCCTCTTAGTTTGACTGAGAGTCATAGTCCTTCACAAAAGACTAAGCTGTAAATGACTTCCCGCTGCAGACTGAGGAAAAACATTGATCATACAGCTTTCACTTAGCTGTTGGCCGAACAGTAAGCTTATGTTAATCTCTTACTATAAAAAGAACATAAAAACATAACTCACGAGGTCAGTTAAAATGTCCAACCATGACATCACATTAATTGCCGTACATTAAAAGGGGAAGGCTGCCAATGTGTCCATGTTTAGAAAGCACACTGCCGTTTGGGAAAAACAACAACAAAACAACAAAAAACAAAAACAAAACAAACAAACAAAAAACAACAACAAAAAACAAAACAACAACAACAACAGCGCAGAAATTTGTGATTATCAGTGTGATGTGTGTCAAAAACAGCTTTTTTTCTTCTTCTAAAGAACATTGTGGATTACCTAGAACAAAAAAGATCATCAAAGGATACCCGATCTCCATTCAGCTACAGAGTACCATAGAGTGAAGAGCTGCTTACTGTGCTTATTCACTATATCATGTCTCCAAATTTCAAGAGTGTGTGACATTTCCTTTTTTTTTCTTCCTTTTTTCAAACCATACTAATACCTACTGTACTGGAGAATGCCACATGGCAAATTACGAATTAGCTACTTTTATGTTATTTATTTTAGTTCATTTGTATGGCGCAGAAACTCTCAAAAAGCCATTTTTTTTAATACTCTGCAGGGTTTGACAATGCAATTTATGTAGAAAATAACCCTTCTTTCAACAATGCTGTGAATTTCACCAATATGATGTGCATCCACCCTCAATTTTGTTATCGTAAAAAAAGTTATCCTATATATTTCTGGCTACGAAAAGTGAACCGTAACAGTAAGAGCTTTGAAAGTTTGTGCTTCTCTTATTCACTTTATTAGTAATTGTGTCTCCAAATTTCGAGACTGTGTGTCTTGTCTTTATTTATATATATATATATATTTTTTTTCAACGCTATACTATGGCCTAGTATGCTGAAGAATGCCACATGAAAAATGACGAATTTGCCAATTGCATGTTACTGATATTAGTTCATTTGTACAACGCAGACACTCTCAGCCATTTTTTTTTACATTCTACGGGGTTTCTCAATGCGATTTATGTGGAAAATAACCCTTCTTTCAGCAATGCTGAAAATTTTGCTTCTGTGCATTTGCAACCCCCCTCAATTTTGTTGTTTTAAAAAAAACTATATTTTATCACTCCAGCTACAAAAAATGAACCATGAAAGTTAGGGTTATGAAACTTAGAACCATGCTTATTGCATCTATCAATAAACATGTCTCAAAATTTCAAGTTATTGTGTTTTGTCATTATTTTTTGGTGATTAAAAAAAACACACCACCCTATTCAAATGCTCAGTATCCAGAGGAACACATGATTACAAAAAGCCCAGTATCGAGTGAGTTTTAATTTTCACGTTTGAATGTTATCGTTTAGAAGGTTGGAGAAAGGGTAGTATGAATGGTGAATTGGGGAAAACAGCGTAGATGAAGGGAGGATTCTTCTCCGTTCGTGGGCTGCAACCCCCACGTTCACTCGTATGCACACGAGTTGGCTTTTACGTGTATGACCGTTTTTACCCCGCCATGTAGGCAGCCATACTCCGCTTTCGGGGGTGTGCATGCTGGGTATGTTCTTGTTTCCATAACCCACCGAACGCTGACATGGATTACAGGATCTTTAACGTGCGCATTTGATCTTCTGCTTGGATATACACACGAAGGGGGTACAGGCACTAGCAGGTCTGCACGTGTTGACCTGGGAGATCGTAAAAATCTCCACCCTTTACCCACCAGGCGCCGTCACCGTGATTCGAACCCGGGACCCTCAGATTGAAAGTCCAACGCTTTAACCACTCGGCTATTGGGCCCGTCGAAGGGAGGATTCAATGTTGAATATTTGAAAAAAAAAGTTTGTCTTCGTAGAATTAAAGAAATCTACTTAATGGGCTCCGTAAAAGATACGTTGTTAATTTAACAAGAGAAACAACTGACAATTAATGTAAAAGGTGAAAAAAATCAACATTCACAGTGACTTGCGATGACACACTTTCGTGCAGGCAAAGCTTCATCAAATCTGTCTATAATTATGTGACTGTCATATCACTGGAACAAATGCACTTGATATTAGGACAATATTTGATCCGTAATGAATTAGTCCGTGTTCTGAAAATTAAACTTAAAACTGGTCTGCGATTTGGACCGAAGTCTGAGTCCACTGCCAAGGTTTGAATGAAAGCACACATAAAAGTCTCTGTCTAGCATATAACTGTTTTCCTTGTTTGACAATGTGCGACGTACTTTTATACTACCTGTAGAAACCTGTGTGCATGCGCGCGCGCGCGTGTCCTTGGCCGTGTTTGTGAATCAGATTCATGGATCTTCAAATGCCAGTATTCTGAAAGGACACGTTACAATTGAATGCACACTTTCAGGACATTCCACACGCGTACATGTTATAAAAAAGGAAGTTTATTATAGTTTCATCTATCATATTTAGATAAGAATAAATGTTATAAAAAAGAAGTTTATTATAGTTTTATCTATAAGAATAAACCATCTCTTACTGTACGCAAATTTAGACGTGTGCACACCACACTCACACACATACACAAACATGCGCTCACACATTTGCACCCATAATAACATGGAAAACTACTTGTAGAAAAATAAAATCCTGAAAACACACACACACACATGTACACGCACTCATATGCACATGCATACACACACTGCTTATGAATGCACACCTGCATATTAATATGCAACTATGACTAAAGGGTACATGTGCAAGGCAAGAAACAAGGCAAGACTAGCGCCAGAATCCGATAAATATAAACTTGATACCCAGAAATGTATCAAAATATCAGCAGCCACTTAGGCCAAACGGCTAAAGCATTACAGACCAAGGGTTTAACTTCCTTGAGTCCCCTCAGAACCAAACTACAGACTTCACATTAAGTTGAGGACCACTTCATAAAGGCAGGCATGGTTTTTGTTTTGTTTTTTTTTTCCTCAAATTGAAAGATGATTTAAACTATGCAGCCTGCATGTGATAAACAACTGGCCTCTCACTGAATATATCCTAACTGCTGTTTCAGGTGTACGTGCACCATGAACAGCTTGAAAATTTGTTTAAAAAAATCCATGTGTAAGCCAGTAATTTTTAGTCATTCAGTGGTTTATAAATGGAAGCTGTGGTTTTTCATTGTTAAAACAACAACAAAAAAACACAAAAAACAACAACAAATGCACCTCTGGTTATGAGTGATGCTCATTACACTTGCTGCACACACTGCTGCTTGACGGAAATCAAGCATCATTTCACCATGCTCCCTGGATATAAACTGTTCAAGACCCCAAGTGGTCCTTGTCTTTTTGTGAACCCTATACATTGTGGGGGTTGGTTATTTTTTTGGGTGGGGTGGGGGTGGGGGTATGAGTGGGTTGGGGGTGAGGAGTAGGGGGGAGAGAAAGGGAACCCTGGTGAGCTCGGATGTAAAACTGCATATGCTATGGGTTCGGTAAGCAAGAAGTGAACAGTCAATAAACTACCATTTCAGTTTTCAGTTTGGTCTCAATATGCCCAGCCATCTGCACCCAGTCATCATCTGTCTTTGTTGCTTTTCACCAAGCCCATCTACAGGGCCACATCAGGGCTGAAAAGCTGTAAATAGTGATCTTGTAGAACCTAAAAAAACCACACACACACACACAAAAACCCTCACAAAAAACAAGAAGAAAAAAACTGCAAAATAGATTTTGGACAAGTGCATTGACATTCATGCTTACATAAACGTAGGTCATAACTTTGCCATTGACCTTTCCATCAATTTTTTATCACAGGGTTTACAAAAAGAAAAAAGAAAAAAAGAAAAAAAAAAAAGAAAAAAAAGGAAACAAAGAAAAAACAAAAACAAGAAAAAAACAAAAACAAAAAACAAACTTAAACATAATTATATATATTACACACCATTATATATCATAATAGGTGTGCAAAGCAAAAAATTGCCAAGTCACCTCAAATGTCCTTTGTGCAAAAAAACAAAAAACAACAAGAAACAAACGAAAAACAAAAAAACAACAACCCCAAAACAAAAAAAAGAACCGACCTGAAAACCCACCAACAAATTATATTAAAAACAAGAAGTAAAAAAAAAAGGAAGAAAAAAAAAAACCCTGTTAAGAGTGCCCATTTACCAAGTCCAGAAAAAGAAAACGTTCCTGCAAGGCACTGTACAAGGAGGCAGAAGGAGAGGACGGCAGAAGAAGAGATGGGAAGACAACATCCGGGGGTGGACAGGCTTGACGCTCGGTGACGCCCTGAGGAAATCAGAAAACCGTGAAGAGTGGAGAGGGGTGGTGGTCAGGTCAGCAGCGGTGCCCCAACGGTCTGAACCCAGACTACGGGAGAGGTGAAGGTGAAGGTGAAGGACTAGCAAGACAGACAACATGAAAGGAAGAGACGACAGAAAGAAAAAGGGAAAAGCCAGAAACAAAGAGCACAACAGAAAAAGAGCAAAATTTCTGGCACAGAATTTCCAGAAGGTGGGGAAACTGTTTACACTGAAACTGAAAGAGCCCACAGCATGCCCACAGGAAGGCACCGGGTCACACAAGGCCTGAAAACGTGTCAAAAATTTAAAAAAATTATCAGCACCGAACTGGACAACAAACGGTTACAGGTTAACTCTCTCCATATGAACGGCGAAAGAGACGACGTTAACAGCGTTTCATCCCAATTACCATCATCAAAATATTGCAAGCGGAACGCTCTTATACTTAAGAGGTGAATGTTGACAAAGAATACCACAATTCTGACGATGGAAGCTAAAGGTTGGGTCATTCAGACACCCACTGGACATCCGAGGGGTCTGTGTAGAGGAGAAGAGAGGACTGGCTGTACTGAGTGAGTTAAAGGTCCCAAGGATTATAGGAGCCTCTTATGGCCATCGGGGTGGTGAAATCATAACCTCTGGGTCTGGGGCTCAGCATAGGAAGGCAGGGCCCAATCCTCTCCTGCTGTTTTGTTTGCTAACCGAAAGTCAGCTACCCGGTCACACCAGAGCGGAGTGAGGAAAGTCAGAGTAAAGTGGCTTTCTGAAGGACACAACATCATGCCTTCTTCTTCTTCTGCGTTCACTCGTATGCACACGAGTTGGCTTTTATTTGTATGACCGTTTTTACCCCGCCATGTAGGCAGCCATACTCCGTTTTCGGGGGTGTGCATGCTGGGTATGTTCTTGTTTCCATAACCCACCGAACGCTGACATGGATTACAGGATCTTTAACGTGCGTATTTGATCTTCTGCTTGCATATACACACGAAGGGGGTTCAGGCACTAGCAGGTCTGCACATATACCTGGCAGATCGTAAAAATCTCCACCCTTTACCCACCAGGCGCCGTCACCGTGATTCGAACCCGGGATCCTCAGATTGAAAGTCCAACTCTTTAACCACTCGGCTATTGCGCCCGTCAACATCATGCCAAAACGTTGACTTGGACCCTGATCACTGGTGAACACTGGATGTAAGTCCAGCGCCTAAGTGATCCTGCCACGGTACCGCCTAACAAAGACCCTGTTAAGCCAGAGGAAAAAAACAACAACAAATAAACAGAAGAAAAAACGTGGGTGGGATGGAGTCAGAGGAGGGAACATCTTGTTTACCATCATCACACTTTCTTATTGTGCAGTTTACTTCCTGATGAAGCTTCAGGCTGATAGGCCATCCAATGCAGGGAATAAAAAGCCATCTGTATAGATTGTATGCTTATGATTGGATGATTGGGGGGTGGGGAGAGTGGGTGGGGCATCTCAGGAGAGAGACTCAGAGATGGAGAGACACATACACAGACACACATAAATACACAAATAGAGGAAAAGAAAGTGAATAAATAATATGAGACAAAACAGAGTCCAGATACGGCAGCAATTTGACAGAAACATCTGAAAAAAAGACGAAATGGTAAGCAGCAAACCAAAAGAAGCTAGTTGATGTCCCCTCCATAGCTATAGATGCAACATTTGCCAGTATTATAAAAGCTAGTTGATGTACCTCCATAGCTATAGATGCAACATTTGCCAGTATTATAAAAGCTAGTTGATGTACCTCCATAGCTATAGATGCAACATTTGCCAGTATTATAAAAACCAGTTGATGTACCCAACATAGCAATAGATGCAATATTTGCCAGTATTATAAAAGCTAGTTGATGCACCCTCCATAGCTATAGATGCAACATTTGCCAGTATAATAAAAGCTAGTTGATGCACCCTCCATAGCTACAGATGCAACATTTGCCAGTATAATAAAAACCAGTTGATGTACCCAACATAGCTATAGATGCAACATTTGCCAGTATTATAAAAGCTAGTTGATGCACCCTCCATAGCTATAGGCTATAGATATAACATTTGCCAGCATCACGGAAGCTAGCTGATGTACCTCCATGGTGATAGAGGCAACATTTGCAGCATCACCATGGGGTACAATCTGATGGCATTAACACATACAACAACACTACACACTACTATTTCTATGCTCCATGTAGAAACGTAACAAAAGCCCTGAATCCATGACCACAAAGGCCATATAAGGACTAGTATGAAGTTTAAATCAGTACAAATGTCAATAGATATATAACTGTACAATGTGCTATGTTCTTGATAAAGAGTATTTTATACCCCTGTGCATTTGGTTTTAGTCAAGCACTCAAAACTACTTGCACTACACAGACCCAATTTCTGATAACCCTGAATCTTTACAGTTTAAGTTTCAGTAGCTCAAGGAGGCGTCACTGCGTTCGGACAAATCCATATACGCTACACCATATCTGCCAAGCAGATGCCTGACCAGCAGCGTAACCCAACGTGCTTAGTCAGGCCTTGAGAAAAAAAAGAAGAAAAAAAAAGGGTGAATAAATAACAGATAAATACATTAAAAAAAAATTACTACTACCACTACTAATAACATGTATAAGGCGCAAAAACTTGACGAAGTCAACTATAAGCGTAAATAAATAAATAAATAAATAAAAATTATAAAAAAAAGTAGTAGTAATAATAATAATAATAAATAAATAAAAAAAGAAAAAAAGACAACAATGATAAATAAGCAAATAAATGTAAAACATGGAGACACACATTCACACATACACGCACATATGCATAACAGATAAGTACCAAACATGCAGTTTCACAGATATGAAAGCACAGTCAAATACACATAAACGTACATGAGCCCCAACACACACACAGAGACATTACCCTGCACCTCCTCTACCCCCCTCCTCCACACACTCATTTCTAGGCTACGTATCGCAGCTTCCACGGCACACACACACACACACACAGATGAACACTTATTTGTACAAGCACACACACATACGTCCATATCCCCCACCCCCAACCCCACACACATATATACAAAGATATATATATACACACCCGCACGTTCCAATATTCCGTTGTTCCCACAGTGTAGGCCTGCATACACACACATACCTCATCCTCTACCCCCCTCCCCCTGGCACCCACCCCCCTCACACACACACATACGCACATGCACAGAAATCTCCTGACACTTGTGTACATTTACAAACCTTTACAGCTATGTTACAATAAAAGCAAATATATTTTGCATCTTTGTAACTGAAAGGGATACAGTGAATAAAACTGGAACAATAACTTTAACATAACTACAACTGAATGGAAGATTCTGTGTAACACATATCCAGCTATTATGATAAAACATGAAATAATAAACATATATGTTATTTTGTTATTGTGTAGATAAATCATTGTGTACATCAAGCAGATTTCACAGCTCTAGCATTTGTAAATATACTGCATGTACATGAGGAAAAGAAGGAAGAAAATTTTTTTCCTGGAAAAATTCTGAAGCAGTTCAGTTACACGCGAAACAACTCAATTACATGACAACAATGTTTTTTCCTTTTTTTTTTTTTTAAAAAAATTATGGACAATACAAGTGTTTTTTTCTTGTGTGTGAGTAAATGATAAGAATTACCTAAACCATTTACTAATCACTAAAATGTACAGAAGCAAGTACACATACAGTGCTCCATGAAATAATAGCAACATGTTTGAAAAAGAACTAATGGTTTGAGAACTAATGTAGCCTTAGAGTGCTGCACAGTATGCTTGATTTTCCCCTTGCAGATAATGCGACATGATTAATATTCTATATCGTTAGTGAAAAGATATATGTGACTGGAGGTATTATTTATCAATCCCAGTATTATTTATCAATCTCAATCTCAATTCTCAAATTCAGCTGCAATGGTTGTTTTAATTTTTCTTTTTCTGAAGCCCACTTGTGCACATGTGCACATTCCTGCACTCACACACACACACACACGCACAAGGTATTAAGTCACATGTAAACCCAAACATTGTCATCACCTACACAACACTGAACTACACTTTGAACTGAGTTTCAAGCTTATTCTTGCACCTCCTGATCTTGTCTGAAGAAAAAAAAGCATTAAAAAAAATCTTTAAAAAATCTTATCAGTAAAATGTGTACAAGTACAAATATTGCAAACAACAACAACAACACCCCAAAACGAAACAAAAACAACCACCCCCCCACCGCCCCTCCAAAAAATAACCACCCCAAAACACACTCAAAACAAAAACAGCATCCCCGCTATTTATAATTTGAGAATGTCCAACAAGTTTAACATATCAAGTGGAATTTGTTCTCCTTCAAACTGTAAATGCAGAATAAGATCAAATATTTAAATTTTCAAATTGAAATGAGTTTTCATATCTGCACTGAATAAATTGAAAAAAAACCCTCCAAAAACCCAACTACAGGGATGCTTCTGTTTCTTTTCTTTGTGTTTGTGCACGCGCGCGCTGTGTGTGTATAAAACAGTCACGTCATGTCTGACTAAGACCACCAGGATAGCAGAGGAGGCAACTGCTGTCCCAACTATCTGGGCTAAAATTTGATTAAAGTGGAGAGTGTCTTGCCCAAGTTACATCCCAACTCTCTTAGCCAAGAGGGTTTTAGGACAGTTGGCACTGGGATGGTTCCCAAAGGCCAACTTGCCCCCTTCTAGTTTGACAGTCATAGTCCTTTACAGAAGACTAAACTGTGGTGGAGAAACCACTGATCATACAGCTCCCACTTTGCTGTTGGCCCATCTGTAAGCTTAAATATATCTCTTGGTATAATAACAACATAAATAATTCACCAGGTCATTTAAAAATATCTTGACATCACATTCGTCTTTAAAAAACACACACCGGCATATTCATTGTAAGACAATTTGGAAGAAAAAAACAAACAAAACACACACACACACCAGTGGAGAAGGTATGTAAAAGCATGAAAACAATACAAAAGACCCAAATACCTTGATGAAGGCAGTAAGAAGCATTAAAAAAAAAAATCCATGACTTGCATGTAGCTGTGATGTGCCCCAACGGTCTGAACCCAGACTACGGGAGAGAAGAAGAAGAAGAAGAAGTGATGTAAACAACAACAAAAACAAACATAAATATCACTCATCATTCTCTCTTAGTGTGCTTTTGGCCGTTAACTACAACAAAAACATCCAGCCATCTCTGAAAATGTGTAAAAATTAAAAACATTTTTTTTTTTATTTTTTTTTTTTAGCAACAGACTTTCGTTTGATAAGTTGTCTGTGGAAGGGACACAACTTATCAAAATTCATTTTGGAAAGACTGGTTTTGTTGTCTCCCTTCAGCTTGTCTGAAGTCATTTCTGCCAACAACTCTCTCAATTAGTTGTTTTTGTTTGCTTGTTTTTCACTAATTTTATTTTGATCATTATTTCATCATCAAGAATACATGTTTGTCTTAATCATAAAGTAAATGCAACAAAACATCATGGCCTTAGGAATCATGACTTTGTTTACAGACAGTTTTTATAATGCAACACACATAAAAACAAAAATGCAAACATGCAACTCAGCAGAACTTCAAAAAGGCTCAAGTAACCAGGAAATCTTTAAGCGTCCAACTGAATTCATCTGCCTAATTTACTGACAAACTGTTTGCCAACCTTGTCATACATTTTAACACAATAAAGTCTCTCACTACTATTGTATACACTTGAAACTGAATATTCAAATGGCTCGTTTATGAAACTGCATCAATACAAAAAGCATTACATGGTAACGGAAAAGTTACATTGAAACAACCACTCCACCATTACTCCCACCCACCTCACACACACACACATAAAAAAAAAAAAAGAAAGAAAAAGAAAAAGAAATTGTACCTTGTGACACTGAAAGTTTCAGTTCAGTTCAGTAGCTCAAGGAGGCGTCATAGTGTTCGGACAAATCCATATACGCTATACCACATCTGCCAAGCAGATGCCTGACCAGCAGCGTAACCCAACGCGCTTAGTCAGGCCTTGAGAAAAAAAAAAGAAAAAAAAAGGTGAATAAATAATAGATAAGCTTACAGAAACTGAAAGAGATACTACAGCTTCATCATTTAAATAAAAAGAGAAGAAAGGACAGCCAATGGAACAGAAAAAGGAGCATGGAAATTATTGTTTGATTGTTACTTTTCTGACTTAAAAAAGATTGCTTCTGAACCAATACATTGGATAACTAACAACAAGACTAAGGCAGGTGCATCAGCTTATGAACAAAAATGCCTTTTCTGACCCTTCTATAAAACACTCAATACAATTTTCAACGTCTGTCAAACAACAAAATACACTGAAAATGCACTGTTTAATGCTTTCTGTTGGTGTCACTTTGTTCTGACAAGAAAGCAGACTGAAAAAGACACGAATTCAGTAACATATCTGGGCTTTTTATTTATTCCTTTATTTATTAGGACGTCTTGCAAAAGCAAATATTCTTCAAGCTCTCTGTGCTTTACAATAGCATTGAAAGCATTCACTCAAACTCTCACAAAAACATACACATATAGTTTGAAAATTAAGTAAGGGAGGACAATTAAAAGAGATCATGCCATAAAGTAAGTAAGTGAAATAATTGATTGCATGTAAACAAACAAAAAAAAAGTAAAAACTAGAAATAATGATAACAACACCAAAAATGTACAGACACACGCACACACACATGCAAATACACACAGATTAATAAACAAAGTATAAAATTACATGATAAAACAGTTCTTATTAAACTTAGACTCCAGTATTCAAAGGCTGCAACTCCCGCATTCACTTGTCTAAGTGTCCTACTATTTAATAATCACATGATCAAGCAATCCTGAGCACAGTGACTAGAGCACTAACAAAACAAGGTGATTCCAGTAAAACAATTCTAACCTGTCATTTAGGCATCCCTCCTCTGATCTTGGGAGTCATTGCATGCGGAGTCTGTGTTTCCATATAGACCCATAGATTAAGGATCTTTAGCATGCATAATAGTCTTTCAGATGAGACAGTGGGGTTTTGTGTGCAGGATGCACTTTGCGCATGTAACAGAACCCAATGCAACAAAGGTGTTGTCCCTGGCAAAATGTTGAAGAAAAACCCGTTTGGATAGTGAAACAGATACACGTGCTGTCATAAAAATGAAAGAAAAAAAAAGTGGTGCTGCATTGCAGCAACAGGCTCTCCCTGGGGAGAACAAAGGAAATTTTCTGTTTAAAATTACGTTTAAATAACATACTTACTGTGACCCAACTAGTGCAGACTCTGGCAGGGGTCTGACATTCCTGTCCTGTGCAAACTACTATCCGCCTATGCGGAGAAAACGAAACTACGGCCAATAACCTCCCGGAAGTAGGTAACCTCCCCTTTGTCCCGCTGGCTAGCGCCCTCTTTTTCCAGCAGCCATTATGACTCCTGTTCCTGTGCCCAAATCTCACACAGAGAAATCTGTTGTGACCAAAAAGTAATGCAACACAATACAAACCCAGACACAATATATGATCATTTGAATGTATATAGTACAGACTGACAGGTCAGCACATAGCAAGTATGTTGACTGGGAAAATCTCCCCTCTCAGTCCATCAGGATTCAAAGATTCAAAGAAATTTAATCATTTTGCCCCTTTTGGGGTGTGGAGGATACAATAATAATACATACTCACTGAATCACAACTTAAGTGCCAGGATTCAAACAAAGCATCAAAAAAAAAAAAAAAAAAAAAAAAAGCAAAACAAAACAGCACGATAAAGTGATTGTCTACTACCAGACTTTTGTATACATTCATCAGACGACAAGGTCAGGAAAAAAATCAGCAGTAAAGGGGAGTGAAACTGAAAGTTGATCAGCAAGCCTAAACCACCGCATCATGCTATTCCTATCAAATTTCAACAGTCTCAACTCTGTGTAAAAGAACTGAAAACTCTTCCCATAAGGACATATTATATATCTATACAAGAGATTTTGCTCTTTTTCTTTCTTCTACCACACTGGAAACACTTTTTAAGATACAGCTAACATTAAAAAAGCCTTTTATTTGTTTTGACAAAGTATCATGAATAACTACTTCAGACTTTCCAATAAAACATTTTCTTCAACTCCTAGATGTTATTGAAACACACTTTTCCTCCACCCGATTCAGACAACTGATCAACAAAGGAAATCAAGAGCAAGAAGTCACTGATCTGGCAATGACAGCAGCAAATACCAACCAACCTATTTTGATAAAAGATAAAAAAAACAACAACCCCAAAACAAATAAGATAAATGAAAGAATAAATGAAATAAGAAATAAATAAACTGAAATCAAATAAGTAATAAGCTGAACTATGCAAACCTCAACTACTAATAAATGGTAAATGGATAAAAACAGATGAACTTTTCAACAGAAAGACATCTGAATACATGATTATTGGTCACATCTTTGGAAATCTGTGTTTCCAACAAAGTCAGTACAACCACACACGTTAGGTCACGGTAAAGTATGTGTAGTGAAACAAGTTTCCTCTAATCTAAAATTAAAGCATTCAGTAGTAACAATTTTCTTTTTTTTAAACACACACTCTGCTAACAACGATAAAAACAAAGTAAAAACATAAAATGTCCCAAGCAAATTTGATTTTTTTTTTTTATCAGCAGAATTACAAAGTTGCAATTTAGAACTACAGCCATTGGTGGAGGAATACAGACATTGTTTGTTTTTGTTAGTGCTTCAAAATTTGGGACATTTTGTGTTCTGGATTTTGATAATGATGAAATATGACATATTGGGGGTGATAAAGATGCTGCTTTTGGGGTTAATTTTGGTTTGGGACCACCAGGCAAGGCTGTACTCTCGTAACATAAGGAATCCAGACTTTGGCATTGAACCACCTAAGAAGAATATAACAATCGTTCCTTGATTTGATCACTGTTTCGATTGATGATCATTGATCGAATATAATTACAAGAGGCTTCAACCCTTCTCAGGCCACTATGTGAGCAACCTGAGTTGATTTCAACATGCGTCTTTTTTGTCGTCTGTTGGGATCAGCCCTCAGACTCTTTGTTTGAAATATCTTTGGAGGAAAATAAATAAACGATTTATACATAAACAGCAATCAAATGAATTTTATGTTCTATGTACAACAAATACATTAACAATCAACTATCTTTCAACTGCCTTTTATGTTGTATGCACAACAAATACATTAGCAATCAACTACTTTAATTAAAAAAAAGGAGTTCAATATACAAAAAGCGCAATAGTAAAAAAAAAAAAACCACACAAAAAAACCCAACCACCAAATAAATACTTTTTTATTTTTAAATCTGGTAAACTGAAAACTAAATTAGTAAGTATCCAACTAACAATCATCTAGATCTTTTATGCTGCATGTACAAAAAATGAAAAAAAAAGAAGAAAAAAGAAGAAAAAGGCTAACACAAAAAGGACAGAGGCCAATTTTCTTCCCCCCCGCACCCCCTCCCCCCCCTTTTTTTAAGCACAAAAGGCTCTAGCTTTTTTTTCTGTATATTTCATTTTTCATTAATACACAAAATGCTGAGATAAAAAAAAAACATCAACACATACTGGCAAAAATAAACAAAAACAACAAAATCATAGAACCATGTTAGTAAGTTGAGATCAGTATGAAAGAAACTCACAACCAGAGTGAAATTCCGTTTTCTGATGGCAATGGATCAATTGACAAAAAATTATAACTTGGGTGCACTCAGTTCCAAATGATTCTGTACACATAACAATATCGGTAACAGTTGGTTCTCTGACAGGCAACTGTATCTGGAGAGGTAAATGTACAAGGAGGCAGGCACAGTGACTTGAAAAAAAACAACAACAAACATTCACAAGTTTCATCCAGAAATACATCAACTATAGTTTCACCCTGAAATACCCTCAAAGTTTCACCCTGAAATACCCATAACTGTAGTTTCACCCTGAAATGTCCACAACTATAGTTTCACCCTTGCTCCCTATTTTCTATGTATCTTTCCACACATCCACACACCCATAGGCACATGCACATACCCCACATCCAATTCTCTCTTTGTCACTGTTTCTGTCTGAATCACTATCTTGACAGGCACTGTAATTGTGAAATATCCACAACTAGAGTTTCACACTGTCTCCCTATTTCTGTCACCCCTAACACCTCCCCACCACACACACACACAAACACCCACATCAATTTTTCTTCCTCTCTATCACTTTCTGTCTGAATAAAATAATCTCTCTCTCTCTCCTTAACAATGCACACACGCCCCTATTCACAACCAGTTAACCTTTCTCTCTCTTTCTCCACTCTATCTTGATTTCAATTGTAATTTCTCTCTCTTCTCTTTCTCTGTATCTCTATCTCACACACAGTGCACACAAGCCTCCATTCACAATCAAATATCCTCTCTCTCTCTTTCTCCTTCTCTCTCTCACAATGCACACATGCCCTCCACCCCCACACCCCTCCATTTGCAAATGGACAAGACATGTATCCCTCAAGTCAAATATGTTCACTAGTGACTGATGACACTGAAGTTGTTCATTGTTCTCTCTCTTTCTCTTTGTGGAAAATAAAGATTCATACATTCATTCTCTCCCCATGCCCCCCTCTCCACCCATCACTCCCTCATCTCCTGCCCCCCATTCACAAGCACACGGCATCAACGGCCTGCTCCCACAAAGACTGGCTTTGCCGTGAGGAGTCTGCACGGCTGGTGGAGGAGGTGGAGGACATTCTACGGCTCCTCCTCCTGCCCCTGGTGCCGCTGGGGCTGTGGTGGTCAGCAGGGGCGTTCGAGTCCCCCTGCCTGCTGCACACCCTACGGTGCATGGAGCACAGGACAGCCTCCACGTCGCCCAGGTAGGGGCGCTGCGCCTGGGTCCCCCTGCCAGCAGCTCTGCATCAGCAGCCAGCACTCATCCGTGAACACCGGCAGGTGCTCTGGTCGCAGTCCTGAAACAACAACAAACAAGCCCTGGTCACAGTCCTGAAACAACAAGCTCTGGTCACAGTCCTGAAACAACAAGCTCTGGTCGCAGTCCTGGAAACAACAAGCTCTGGTCGCAGTCCTGGAAACAACACCAAACAAGCTCTGGTCGCAGTCCTGAAACAACAAGCTCTGGTCGCAGTCCTGAAACAACAAGCTCTGGTCGCAGTCCTGAAACAACAAGCTCTGGTCGCAGTCCTGAAACAACAAGCTCTGGTCGCAGTCCTGTAACAACAACAAACAAGCTCTGGTCGCAGTCCTGGAAACAACAACAAACAAGCTCTGGTCACAGTCCTGAAACAACAAGCTCTGGTCACAGTCCTGAAACAACAACAAACAAGCTCTGGTCACAGTCCTGAAACAACAAGCTCTGGTCACAGTCCTGAAACAACAAGAAGCAAGCTCTGGTCACAGTCCTGAAACAACAAGAAGCAAGCTCTGGTCGCAGTCCTGAAACAACAAGAAGCTCTGGTCACAGTCCTGAAACAACAACAAACAAGCTCTGGTCACAGTCCTGAAACAACAACAAACAAGCTCTGGTCACAGTCCTGAAACAACAAGCTCTGGTCGCAGTCCTGTAACAACAACAAACAAGCTCTGGTCGCAGTCCTGGAAACAACAACAAACAAGTTCTGGTCACAGTCCTGAAACAACAAGCTCTGGTCACAGTCCTGAAACAACAACAAACAAGCTCTGGTCACAGTCCTGAAACAACAAGCTCTGGTCGCAGTCCTGGAAACAACAACAAACAAGCTCTGGTCACAGTCCTGAAACAACAAGCTCTGGTCACAGTCCTGAAACAACAACAAACAAGCTCTGGTCACAGTCCTGAAACAACAAGCTCTGGTCACAGTCCTGAAACAACAACAAACAAGCTCTGGTCGCAGTCCTGAAACAACAAACAAGCTCTGGTCACAGTCCTGAAACAACAACAAACAAGCTCTGGTCACAGTCCTGAAACAACAACAAACAAGCTCTGGTCACAGTCCTGAAACAACAACAAACAAGCTCTGGTCGCAGTCCTGTAACAACAACAAACAAGCTCTGGTCGCAGTCCTGGAAACAACAACAAACAAGCTCTGGTCACAGTCCTGAAACAAGCAGCTCTGGTCACAGTCCTGAAACAACAACAAACAAGCTCTGGTCACAGTCCTGAAACAACAAGCTCTGGTCACAGTCCTGAAACAACAAGAAGCAAGCTCTGGTCGCAGTCCTGAAACAACAAGAAGCTCTGGTCACAGTCCTGAAACAACAAACAAGCTCTGGTCACAGTCATGGAAACAAAAGTGTTTCATAGTGTCTGTCACAATTCTCTGTACCTTGGACACCATCTCTTTATTCTTCCTCTTATTGTTATTAATTATTATTACTGTTGTTGTTGATGGTGGTATAATTATTGTTATTGTTATTATTATCGTTCTTATTACTATAATTGTTGTTGTTGGTGATGGTGTTATCATCATCGTCATCATTTTCATTACTATTATTATCATTAATGATTCTGACCTTCCTTGACGTCGCTCCACAGCTCGTCTTTGTTGTGGCAATGCCGAAACGCCATGGGCATCTGCACATGGCCAGCGCAGACGTACCAAAAGAGGATGCCGAAAGCGTAGACATCCACGCTGTTGTCATAGACACCTGTGACAAGCTCTGGAGCCATGTGGATGGGCGTTCCCACAATGCTGCCTGACATCATGGCTTCAGGCTTGCAGAACCCCAGATCGCTGATCTTGCCACGGTTGTCTTTGTCCAGCTGCGCAGACAACAAGATTGAAGTCCATACACATAAAACAAAATAAAAAGTAAAATTTTTTTAAAAAGCGGAAAAAAAAGAAAGAAAACAAGGCGAGCTTTTTAAAGTTATTAAAAGTCTTACCAAAAAAAAAAAAAAAAAAAAAAAAAAAATCCAAGTTTGTGAAAGTTTAAAAATTTGGCTGTCTTTACTGCAAACAATCCCAAACTGTTTCTGATTTGCTGATTAACAAAGCACAGCAGCTAAATGTTCCAAATGAATTCAAATTTAAAAGGATAATGATGATTAATAAAAACAAAACAAAAACCCAATCCCCAAAGGGTCTTTTTGAGACAAAATCATAGTTTTCATCTGCGTTGCCTCAGACGACTCATTCAAGCTGGCACTCAACATACTGTGCTTTCATTCGGATTCCTGACACCATAGTTTAAAATCTTGGTTTTCGTTGTTTCAAAGGTTGTCTTTTTTTTGTTTTTGTTTTATTTAAAATTTTTCAAAAGTTTTCAAATTTGATAATTAAAAATCTGAAAGAACCCTGCCACAAGATCAGTATTTCAGCAGTAAGTTATGTGCCCATGTGGAACAGAAAATTAATGCGCTAGTTTGCTGTTTCATATTCTAACAACTGCAGCCTAAATTTGATCTCTTACTGGAGGTGCCATGGCTACGGCTGGTTAGGCTCTGGACTTGTGATCCAGTGAACACCAGTGACCAGGGTTCAGGTCCCTGTTTCTGAATGGTGCCATGTCCTTGGCACCTGACTCTGATTTTCCTCACTCCACCCAGGTGTGGACTGGTACCTGACTTTTTGAATGGGAAAGGTGAAAATGGTGGAAGAAAAGTACTGGGCCACACCATCCTATGCCAAGGCCTAGACACAGTGGATCCACTGCCTTCAATACCATAAAAGGCTATGCGATCTTTAACCTGAACTTTTTAACCATTGTCTAATTGGACAAAACAATCATTGACCAGAAACTTTATTTAAAAATTTTTTTTTTTATTTACTTATTATCACTTTTGTATTTTGTATTGTATTGCATGTCCTTGCTTATTCCACTTCCCTCAGTAAACAAAATTAAAGAAAATTCATTAACTCACCAGGACGTTTTTCAGCTTGACGTCACGATGGACCAACCCCTGGCTGTGTAGAAACCTGAGGCCTTCCACTACGTCAATCGACACCTGCAATCTGATCAACAACACTTTGCCTCAGGGATCTATTGATACCTGCAGTCTGATCAACAACACTTTGCATCAGGGATCTATTGATACCTGCAGTCTGATCAACAACACTTTGCATCAGGGATCTATTATTGATACCTACAGTCTGATCAACAACACTTTGCATTAGTGATCTATTGATACCTACAGTCTGATCAACAACACTTTGCATCAGGGATCTATTGATACCTACAGTCTGATCAACAACACTTTGCATCAGGGATCTATTGATACCTACAGTCTGATCAACAACACTTTGCATTAGTGATCTATTGATACCTACAGTCTGATCAACAACACTTTGCATCAGGGATCTATTGATACCTACAGTCTGATCAACAACACTTTGCATTAGTGATCCACACTGCGATTCCCTTGTCAATCGACAACAGCAGTCTGATCAACAACAGTCATCTACACTGCAATGTCTCCCATAAAACAATCATGACATACCACAGTACATTATGTAATCTCAGAAAAAATATAAACGTCAATAATACAGACAGCAAATATAAATCAGCATATCAAAAGAGCCCATAATATGTCTAACTCAAACGCACATGCACATACACATGCACAATCACATCCAGATACAACAATCTGCAGTTAACAAACACTCACACACACAAACACACACACATGACACAAAGACAAACAGTCCCAATTTTTACACACATTTCCACAGCACATATACGGCTATTCCAGAACAGTACACACACAAACAAACACCCACCCACCACCTCACCACACACGGACAACATCCACACTACCTGTTGCACTGGTCCAATTTTTACACGTTTCCATAGCACACATACAGCTATGGTATGCATGCATGCAAACACCAACCCACCCACCACCTCACCACAAACAGACAACATCCATGTTACCTGTTGCACCAGTCCAATTTTTACATGTTTCCACAGCATATATACAGCTGTTCCAGAAGGGTATGAAACAAGCAAACACCCACCCCACCACACACAGACAACATCCATGTTACCTGTTGCACCAGTCCAATTTTTACATGTTTCCACAGCATATATACAGCTGTTCCAGAAGGGTATGAAACAAGCAAACACCCACCCCACCACACACAGACAACATCCATGTTACCTGTTGCACCAGTCCAGATTCTGCATGATGGCAGTGTGTAGGTCCCTCTGGAGTCGATCCATCACCAGCAGCACAGCTGGCGTCATCCCTCCGCCATACATGTAGTCCAGCACAGACCCTCGCAGTGCCACCACCCGCGGATGGTCTGGAATGTTCCTGTTGGTACAGAAAGATGGACGAATAACAAAGGTAATCACTGGCCGGGACATTTCTGTGTAAACAACAAAGATAATCTTTGGTTGGGAGACTTCTGTGTAAAAAGACAGAAAGATACACAAAAATTATCACCTGTGGGGATATTTGCGTACAGATTAACAACAAAGATAATCACTGGTAGGGATCTTTCTGTGTAAAAAGACAAAATGACACATAAAAATTATCACCTGTATGGATACTTCATACAAAAAGACAGATGAATAACAAAGATAATCACTGGCTGGGATACTTCTGTGTGAAAAGACAGAAGGGCACATAAAAATTATCGCGTGTGGGGATAATTCTGTGTAAAAAGACAGACAAATAACCAAGAAAATCACTGGTTGGGATATTTCACTGTATAAAGACAGAAAGACATAAAAATGATCACTGTCACCGGTGGGAATATTTCTGTACAAAAAGACAGATAAATAACAAAGATAATCACTGGCTGGGATACTTCTTCTGTGTAAAAATACAGAAAGACAACATAAATAATCAATGGTCGAAATATTTCTGTGTAAAAAGACAGAAACACACATCATTCTCGTACACTCAAGTGCATGCAAATGTTACTTATCTCACACATCATTCTCATACACTCAAGTGCATGCAAATGTTACTTATCTATCTACCTATGTATCCTTTTTTTTTTCTTCTGTTTTTGTTGTTGTTATTGTTGTTGTTGGCTACATGCAAATGCATTGAGTGCACAGTTTCTTTCTCTCTTTTTTTCTTTAAAAAAAAAAAAAAAAATTGTATTGCTCAATACAAGGCTTAAAATTTTTTTTCTATTTTTTTTTTAGCCTCTACCTATCCGTCTTTATTGCTTATAGCCTAGCCAAAAACACAGGTCAATTAAATGATAACTGCCAGCACACATGCACAACACAAAAGAAAAACAAAGTAGAGGATATTGTAAGGTTGTTTTTTCCTTTCAGTTGTCCCACTCTATTGCAGGTACAAGATAATTACTATTATTAGCACTATTCTTACTTCCCCTGCAGACCAGCTGAGAGTATTCTTGTATCAAAGCACTTGTCCTATTTTGTTTACTTTCATCCCGCAGAATTTGCTTTGTTTTGCTGAAATGCTTCCATCTAGAAGCGTAATTTGCAAATGTTTAGTAATTTTAATCACCTTAGAAAATATTATCATGAGCCCAGAGACTGCTTTGTTTTGCTGAAATGCTTCCATCGAGAAGCGTAATTTGCAAATGTTTAGTAATTTTAATCACCTTAGAAAATATTATCATGAGCCCAGAGACTGCAGCAGAAATTACTGATTTGTTTATGAATTATGACAGCAATGACATGGGCAGTGAATAGTTTGTCAACAATAAAGCCTAAATAATGAATCAAGCTCATACTGTCAGTGTCACACACTGGCAAAAGAAGTTCTGATTAAATCGTACAATACAAGACACATTTACTCGAAGAGCAGCAAGGGTCAGCATCCTGGCAAAAAGTAACATGATGAAATCGTAAATTACATACATAATCTCATTGTCTTTGAGAAATCTCACTTTCTATTATTTGTCATCTATCCAAATAATCTATCCAAATTTTCACATGAAATAAATGCTAACTATTCGTCTCACTTGGTGTAGAAGAACTCCAAGGAAAGATCATTCCAATGTTTCTCATCAGGGGGCACAACTGACTTGATGGCCACTGGAGAGTAGTTTGCCCACTTGTCGCATGAGTAGACAACTCCATACTGCCCTCGACCAATCTCTCGCCCCATGGAAGGCATACCTGGTGTAAACATGTCACACAAGTTGGTGATCACTTTGTGGAGCACAGCTAATAGCAATGATCTTGAAACAACACTGCTGTTCAATATATGTACTGAGTATCATTTCTCATGAAATGAGAAATGATTAAAAGGAAATAAATAATGAAATGCTTCATGATAAACTGAGCATAAAATGACAATAAATACAAAAAAAATGTATAATGAATAAACGAGGTCAGGAGAACAAACGATTAACAAACAGTAAAGAGTGCTAAAGTTCTCTCTCCATTCACAAGGTACATAACAAATCAATGCTGCTTGTGCTATTGATTCAGCTAGCACACAGGTAAATAACAGGTACATTGGAACAAACCCAGACACTTCCCCAAAATAAGAAGTGCAAAGCTTGATGTCAAATTGATCAGGGCTGAGGTCTTTGCTCACGGTTTTTGTGAGGTCCCCCCCACCTCCTCCTGCTTGAACCCCCCCATCCCCTTGAAACACCACCCAACCCCCCCAAACCCCCCCCCCCCCCCCCCGAAAAAAACACCCCCCAAACAAACAAAAAGACACAAAAAAAACCAACCCCAAAGCCCCGAAGCCAAATGCCATGTTACCAAAGAGGACCATGTCCCGAAGCGAGGTGGACTCCAGCGCCAGCTTGGCCAGGCGTGGGGCGTGCACTTTGCGCAGTTTGAGGCGCTGCTCCTCGATGCTGTTCAGACGACCCTCATGCTTGGCCTGCAGCTGTCCCAGGGCCGCTGTGAAGGCCGCGTGGGAGTGCTGCAGTCTCTCCCGGATCTTCCCCGCCATCAACCGCGCCAGTCTGGGAATTAACCATGATGATAGATAGTACTTACATGGCGCAAACTCTCCATATAATAGATCTACCCTGCCATGGCCCATTCCAGTTGGGGAATTAACCATGATGATAGATAGTACTTACATGGTGCAAACTCTCCATATAATAGATCTACCCTGCCATGGCCCATTCCAGTTGGGGAATTAACTATGATGATAGATAGTACTTACATGGCGCAAACTCTCCATATAATAGATCTACCCTGCCATGGCCCATTCCAGATGGGGAATTAACCATGATGATAGATAGTACTTATATGGTGCAAACTCCCCATATAATGGATCTACCCTGCCATGGCCCATTCTAGTCTGGGAATTAACCATGATGATATATAGTACTTATATGGTGCAAACTCCCCATATAATGGATCTACCCTGCCATGGCCCATTCCAGTTGGGGAATTAACCATGATGATAGATAGTACTTATATGGTGCAAACTCTCCATATAATAGATCTACCCTGCCATGGCCCATTCCAGTTGGGGAATTAACCATGATGATATATAGTACTTATATGGTGCAAACTCCCCATATAATGGATCTACCCTGCCATGGCCCATTCTAGTCTGGGAATTAACCATGATGATATATAGTACTTATATGGTGCAAACTCCCCATATAATGGATCTACCCTGCCATGGCCCATTCTAGTCTGGGAATTAACCATGATGATATACAGTACTTGTGTGGTGTAAACTCCCCATGTAATGGACTCAAAGTGTGTCACATGAAACAATCCATAAGTATACACACACACACACATCTATAGTGCATAATAACGTACATCTGCACATTAAAAAAACATGACACATATATATATGTATGTATCTATAAACACCAATACAATGCCACACATTCATTTCTTCTAATCAATCTATTCATCTGTGTAAAATATCTGTCTATTTGTGTGTGTGTGTGTGTGTGTGTGTTCGAGTGTGTGTGTGTGCGTGTGTGTGTGTGTGTGTGTGTGTGTGTGTGTGAGGGCCATGGTGTGGGCTGCGTTGAACTCTCCCAGAGGTCATTTATTTAATTTTCATTTTCTTAACTGGTTTTTGTCCTTCTCTTTCTCTCTTTTTGTTTTGTTGGATCAAATTCTTCTTCAATACTGCAGGTGTGGTGAAAAGCATCATGAAAATTCCAAACCTTTTCCAGACCTTGTGGAGTAAAACCCTTACGTCCACAACTTTTCAACCCCTGGAAAAAAACAAAAGGTCAGATTCCTGTTTTTCCAAAACTTCCCAGATTCCATGACTGTTAGAACCCTGAATTTCTGGTGTCGTCGTCTCCACTCACTTGGTTTCACTGAGGCTGGACAGCATGTCTAGGGCCACCTTCCTTTTCCACTCGGGCGTCACCTCCGGAGGGCTGTTCCACGGCATTGACCTCATCATCTGAAAGAGGCACATTGTCTCATCAGTCTTTGAAAGCCCAGCACACATTTCAGTGACTCATGGTGATGACAACGGCAATGATAAAACTGACAGCCAACATCTGATGGTTGTTCAGTCCAATGATCTACTGAAGCAAACAACATTTCTGAGCCAGTGATGGTGATTGACAGTGCCAGGGCACAATGATGTTTGATTGTCAAATCCAAGACTAACATCTCTAACATTCCAGTTCTTATAATACGAATGCCCATTGAAAGACTGACATCTGCCCCTCCTTCAAAGTTCATTACAAATAAATGAAAATCTAAAGAATGTGCAGACAACAGCAGGTACAAACAAGCAGTAAAATGGTAAAAGCCACCGAATAGACAGCTGTCAAACCTCCCATCCCTTTAAAAAAACACACACAGAACCTCACATGCACACACACACACACACACACACATGCTGTCAAATGTCCTCATTAACTTTTCTTGTTTTTTACCGCCCCTCCCTCACCCTCACCTTCATTCCCTTTCCAAACACACACACACATACTCACATGCACTAATAATCATACGTAATTCTAAATAGTATAACAGAAGATGCAATGGGCAGACAACATTATAGAATGGACATGAGAACCATTTGCAGAGACCCAGGCTTTGTCACACAACCATTAGACCTGGAGGAATCTGGTGAACAGCTCTTTTGTGCCGCGCCCCAATGACTCTCTTCAAAGAGTCAAGGGAGAAGATAAAGAACAAAAAGAAGAAGAAAAAGAAGAGGAAGAAGAAGAAGAAAAAGAAGATATATATATATATGTATATGTATACATTTTATGAAAGAACCTCTCACCTGTTTCATCTTCTCCAGCAGACTGCTGATGAAGGAGGAACTGGAGTGCACTGTGATCTCCACCTGATAGGCAGCATTCAGAATCTGCACCAAAAAGACATCTGACATTGAATCTAATGCTTTTAATTATAGTTCAGCCGACTGAATGCAGCCATATCAGGACTGCTCAAACGAATACAAAATTCAACCACATTAAACACAAAATACTGTCACATCTGGAAAACGCAGCAAAACCACCACCCCCCTCACCCACCCATAAAAACAATAACCAACAGCAGAAAACACACACATGTGCACCTGCAAAACAACACAGTTCACAATACATCATCTTAACCAATAAGCTCCTTAAGGCAAAAAAGAATAGGTAGCGCTGAGGACGTAAGCCCTTCCACTTAACTCATCATCCAAAACTTAACAAAAAATCATAAAAAGGTGAAAACACCCCCATTTCAACGCCACATGAAAATACATAAGAAAGCTATATATAGGAAAATGGTACTGCAGAGTGGTCAATTAGTGCCCATCCCAGTGTTTATCTGATTGCCAAAGCAAAAAATATCTGTTATTTTGTTCTTTGTTGTTGTTTTTTTTTTTTTACTCCACCATATATGTAGCCATACTCTGTTTTCAAGGGTGTGCATGCTGGGTATGCTCTTCTTCCAGAACCCACAAAACGCTGATATGGATTACAGGATCTTTATAGTGCACATTTAGCCTTCTGGATGTGCATACACATGGAGGAGGTTCAGGCGCTAGCAGGTTTGCTTGCATGTTGACACCTGGGAGATCACTGAAACACTTTCCACCCTTAGAAAGAAAAAAAAAACAACAACAAAAAACAGAGGCCAGATTCAAACGCATTCCCCTTGCATGCTGTGAAAACACTGTCTCCCCAAAACAGACTTGCGTGCTGTGGACCTGTGCTGGACAAGCCAAGATGAACTTGAGCTGTTGTAATATTTTTATGTTTTGTTTATCTGGATGACGCAAGGCGTTTTGAGCAGCATTAGTACTGGATATCACGCCATAGAAAAGTTATGAATGATCATATTATTATTCTGATTATAATTATTATTATTATCATCATTAACTAAAAATTACCTGTTTGAGAGCGTCTGTTGTTTTTGAATCTTTGGAGGAGTCAGTCTGTTCCTCCAGGCTCTCCAAGCAGCGTGTCAAAGTGCCTGCCATTGTACACATTAAAAAATAAGACATGTACAGAATTTGACGGGCGCAATAGCCGAATGGTTAAAGCGTTGGACTGTCAATCTGAGGGTCCTGGGTTCGAATCATGGTGACGCCGCCTGGTGGGTAAAGGGTGGAGATTTTTACAATCTCCCAGGTCAACATATGCGCAGACCTGCCAGTGCCTGAACCCCCTTCGTGTGTATATGCAAGTAGAAGATCAAATGCGCACATTAAAGATCCTGTAAACCATGTCAGCGTTCGTTGGGTTATGGAAACAAGAACATACCCAGCATGCACACCCCCGAAAGCGAAGTATGGCTGACTACATGGTGGGTTAAAAACAGTCATACACGTAAAAGCCCACTCGCTTATATAATAATATATGAGTGAACGTGGGAGTTGCAGCCCATGAACACAAAAGAAAAAGAAAAGAAAGTACAGAATTTGAACAAATTAAAAAATTTTCTTTCACAAGGATTAAAAAAATAAGGTGAGACAATGTAACAACTTTATACGCACTGAGCCAGGCACACAGAGATGCTCCTACAGAACCATACATACCTACATAAAAACGTACACTAACACTCTCACTTGATAAACATGCGCACAAAGAGGAACAGTAACCATCACATGCACAAAGTTCACACACAGACATATTATGTATACTCTGACTGACAAACACACACAAAGCACAGTTGGTATATTATCGTAGTTTATCATATAAATTAATACAATCATCCATAGTATATTATCATAGTATAATAATGTAGCAATGGTCAACAAGAGAGAGACAGAGAGAGACCGAGAGAGAGAGAGACAGAGAAGAGAGAGAAGAGGTTAGCTTAAGTTCAGCCCTTTAAAAAGAATAAAAGAAAAGATAGAAATGTGGATAATGATAGATTTAACATTTCAATCTTAATGTGTGTGTGTGTGTGTGTGAATATGACTCTGTGTGTGTGCATAATTCTCTGTGTGTATGTGACTCTGTGTGTCCGTGACTGTGAGCTTGCGTGCATATCTTTGTGTGTGTATGTGTGTGTGTGATTATAATTGTGTGTATGACTGTGTGTGTGTGTGTGTGTGTGTGTGTGTGTGTGTGTGTGTGTGTGTGTGTGTGTATATATATATGCACATATCTATCTATCTATCTATCTATATGAATGCATCCACATGTTTTATAAACAAAGCTAATTTTCACAGCACTCGGTAATCAACTGAACACCAACCAGTGTAAGAGTCTCTCAAGATCCGAAAAGAGCAGAGGAGTTCATTGGCCACATGGCTGTTGATGCGTGACAACACCATGTCCTGGAGCTTCTCTGTGCAGGCATGGACATCTTGTGGTGACACTCTCCCCTGCTTCACTTCAATGCCTGCAGTCAGTGAGAGGCACAATGAATGACAATGTTTGGCATTCAAAATGTAACTTTAGCTGGGTCACAAGTGTGTGTGTATATATATATATATATATATATATATATATATATATATATATATATATATATAATGTATGGTCTTGCAATAACAACAGAATTAAAGACAAATTTACAAGATGATTCATTTTGACAAGCGTTTCATTTTTGATTGAAGCAATACAACGGCATAAGTTTTAAGGTTAAGGTTAAAAGTACCATAGCCTTTCATGGTCATGAGGCTGCTGTGAGTTCATATGGAGCTACTATGTCTGTCACTTTTTTTTTTCTTCTTTTTTCTTTAAAAAAAAAAAAAAAAAAAAAAAAAAAAAAAAAAAAAGGTGGGGCCTCAGTTGCATGCAGAAAACGGAGCACCCCTATCTTTTATCATTGCTTTATTCTTTTCATTTTCTCTTTTTTCCTTCCCTTTTTTTTCCTCTCCTTTTTTCTTTTTGCTTTTGGGTGCTTCACGCTGCCTTTCTTCATTGGCCCCGGCCGGTGTCTATCACTCTCTGGCTCAGTATAGGAAGACGGGGCCCACAGTCCTCTGCTTCAGTAGTTTTAAACCCACCTCCTCGCCCCAGTCACATCTGGGTGGAGTGGGGGAAAAAGGAAATTTTCTATCTAAAATTACGTTTAAATAACATACTTACCGTGACCCAACTA
The DNA here is from genome assembly GCF_041734735.1 of Babylonia areolata. Lineage (NCBI taxonomy): Eukaryota > Metazoa > Mollusca > Gastropoda > Neogastropoda > Buccinidae > Babylonia > Babylonia areolata. The sequence continues at coordinate 7,277,239 of NC_134883.1, forward strand.
GTGCAGACTCCAGCAGGGGTCTGACATTCCTGTCCTGTGCAAACTACTATCCGCTTATGTGGAGAAAACGAAACTACGGCCGATAACCTCCCGGAAGTAGGTAACTTCCCCTTTGTCCCGCTAGCTAGCGCCCTCTTTTGACAGCAGCCATCATGACTCCTGTTCCTGTGCTCTTCATACGGCTAAGTTGGTTTTTTTTTTCGTATTTTCTGCCTGTCTGTCGATTCTCTGGCGTTCTTGTTTGTTGTCAAATTATGTCTCCAACCAGGTCACATAATTATGTAGCTCGATTGGGGAATCATGCTAAAATTAAGGTGCGATCGCAATCGATTCGCCGACACTCTGGGCCCTCTACTCCTGGCCCTCTCTCTTCGCCCCAGTCACATCTGGGTGGAGTGGGGGAAAACTGGAGTACAGTGCCTTTTAGTTTTACACAGTTTTAGGACACATTACCATGCTGAAAGAGGGCCTTGAACCCTGATCACTGGAGAATACAGATTCTTAACTCACTCATTACGGCCAGTCCTCTCTTCTCCTCTACACAGACACCTCGGATGTCCAGTGGGTGTCTCAATGACCCAACCTTTAGCTTCTGTCGTCAGAAATGTGGTATTCTTTGTCAACATTCAGTGTAAGAGCCTTCCGCTTGTAATATTTTGATGGTGGTAATTGGGAGGAAACGCTGTTAACGTCGACTCTTTCGCCGTTCGTATGGAGAGAGTTAAGTCCAACGTCTGACTGACTCTGCCATAGCGTCTCCTGTATTACAGTATAGCTAATAATAAATATGATTCACTGAACTATCTATATATTATCTTGTATACTGTAGTGACGAATTTACTGTAGTCTGTATGACTCTTTGAGTGTGATTTGCAAATCATATGATCTATACTACTGCTCTAGATTAATAGCTACAAGTGATGTACAGTTCAATGAAAAAACAAAACAAAAACAACTACCCGGAAAATACAAAGAGCTCTATGGAAAATAAAATAACCATCAACATTACTGACACCACTTTCTGTCTCATGTTAACATGCTCACAGTACCCTCCAAGTATTGTGTGTTGACAATAACTGAATAAGGCAAAGAATAATAAATGAACCATCAAGCTGATTAACAGAACTTTATCGCCATTTTCTGTCTCTTATTTACATGCTAACACTAGTAACAGTACCCTCATGCATTGCGTGCTGAGCATGAGGCAAAGAAAAATGCATGAACCATCAAGTTGATTCACAGAACTTTATCACCACTTTCTGTCTGCTGACAGTACCCCCGCTCTGTGTCATAAGTTACCATGAAGAGTGAAGTCAAACTTGTTTACATGCTCACGGTACTCTTGCACTGTGTCATAAGTTACCATGAAGAGTGAAGTCAAACTTGTTTACATGCTGACAATACTCCCGCACTGTGTCATAAGTTACCATGAAGAGTGAAGTCAAACTTGTTTACATGCTGACAGTACCCCCACACTGTGTCATAACTTACCATGAAGAGTGAAGTCAAACTTGTTTACATGCTGACAGTACCCCCGCTCTGTGTCATAAGTTACCATGAAGAGTGAAGTCAAACTTGTTTACATGCTGACAGTACCCCCGCTCTGTGTCATAAGTTACCATGAAGAGTGAAGTCAAACTTGTTTACATGCTGACAGTACCCCCGCACTGTGTCATAACTTACCATGAAGAGTGAAGTCAAACTTGTTTACATGCTGACAGTACCCCCACACTGTGTCATAAGTTACCATGAAGAGTGAAGTCAAACTTGTTTACATGCTGACAGTACCCCCGCACTGTGTCATAACTTACCATGAAGAGTGAAGTCAAACTTGTTTACATGCTGACAGTACCCCCGCACTGTGTCATAACTTACCATGAAGAGTGAAGTCAAACTTGTTTACATGCTGACAGTACCCCCGCTCTGTGTCATAACTTACCATGAAGAGTGAAGTCAAACTTGTTTACATGCTGACAGTACCCCCGCTCTTGTCATAAGTTACCATGAAGAGTGAAGTCAAACTTGTTTACATGCTGACAGTACCCCCACACTGTGTCATAAGTTACCATGAAGAGTGAAGTCAAACTTGTTTACATGCTGACAGTACCCCCACACTGTGTCATAAGTTACCATGAAGAGTGAAGTCAAACTTGTTTACATGCTGACAGTACCCCCGCTCTGTGTCATAAGTTACCATGAAGAGTGAAGTCAAACTTGTTTACATGCTGACAGTACCCCCGCTCTTGTCATAACTTACCATGAAGAGTGAAGTCAAACTTGTTTACATGCTGACAGTACCCCCACACTGTGTCATAAGTTACCATGAAGAGTGAAGTCAAACTTGTTTACATGCTGACAGTACCCCCGCTCTGTGTCATAAGTTACCATGAAGAGTGAAGTCAAACATGTTTACATGCTGACAGTACCCCCGCACTGTGTCATAACTTACCATGAAGAGTGAAGTCAAACTTGTTTACATGCTGACAGTACCCCCACACTGTGTCATAAGTTACCATGAAGAGTGAAGTCAAACTTGTTCACATGCTGACAGTACCCCCGCTCTGTGTCATAACTTACCATGAAGAGTGAAGTCAAACTTGTTTACATGCTGACAGTACTCCCGCACTGTGTCATAAGTTACCATGAAGAGAGAAGTCAAACTTGTTTACATGCTGACAGTACCCCCGCACTGTGTCATAAGTTACCATGAAGAGAGAAGTCAAACTTGTTTACATGCTGACAGTACTCCCGCACTGTGTCATAAGTTACCATGAAGAGTGAAGTCAAACTTGTTTACATGCTGACAGTACCCCGGCACTGTGTCATAACTTACCATGAAGAGTGAAGTCAAACTTGTTTATATGCTGACAGTACCCCCGCACTGTGTCATAAGTTACCATGAAGAGTGAAGTCAAACTTGTTTACATGCTGACAGTACCCCCGCACTGTGTCATAACTTACCATGAAGAGTGAAGTCAAACTTGTTTACATGCTCACGGTACTCTCGCACTGTGTCATAACTTACCATGAAGAGTGAAGTCAAACATGTTTACATGCTGACAGTACCCCCGCACTGTGTCATAACTTACCATGAAGAGTGAAGTCAAACTTGGCGGCATCCTCCTGGATGTCCTCCGACAGATTGTGAATCGTGCGAGTCACAATTTCCTTGATGTCGCTGATCTTGGACACAGCCACGGCCATGAGTGAGCGGTACAGCTCCTCCTCCTTGGCCTTGGCAAACTCCAGCTTCCTGGGCGTGATGATGATGTCCCGCGACATGTCGAAGGCGGACAGGATGAACATGTTGAGGCTGCGGGTGTGGGCATTGTTCATGACTGTGGCTGCATTGATAAGGTACCTCTGGAACGCCCGCCGGGAAAACTGTGAGAACAGGGGTATGAATTCGTGGAAGCGCTCTATGAGGATGCTCTCCATCATGAAGTAGTCTTGGGACAGCCGGTGCCGATGCATCGCTTCTTCCTCAGAGCTTGGCAAGTAGCCCAGCACGCAGAGCTGCTGGTACAAGTCTGTGGTGGGGAACTGCGAGTGTGGGTCTGTGGCACTGTTTGTAGAGATGTGAGGTCTGCAACTGTTGGCACTGCTGCCCATGCTGTGGTTGTGGGACTTTGCCAGTGACACCGGGTTGCAAGATGAGTCTAACTGACCCTGCTGTACACTGTAGGAGTAGGAGCGAGGAGCGCCGTCTGGTGGGTCGGTGTCTGTTGTGCGTGATCCTGGGTGTGGCACCCTTAGAAATGCTATTGGCTGAGAATTGGTGACCTTGCTGATGGTATCCAGATCTTGAACATCCTGGAAATAAAGTAGTAAATATTTTATTATTATTTTTAAAAGTGACACTTCCTGTAGTAATACCAAAAGAAAACCAAATATACATCACATTTTTTCCATTCCCACACACACACATCCAGCTTTATTATATATCTATAGATCAATCTATTTATCTACCTATCATTGTATCAATCTATATATATATCTACTTATCTATCTATAGATGTATCTATCTATCTTAGTATCTTTCTACCTACTATCTATCTATCTAAATATAAACAAATACATTTTGTTGAATGTCATATTATCAAATTTTACTCCATGCTTTTCCTTTCACAGGTCAATGCTCATATTAAAAAAAACAAACCGTGGTATAAAAAACAACTATAAATATAATTTACAAAGTATTTATTCATCAACTGTGCAAAACTATAATTCACTGTCCATACTATGTTCATAACATTTGTTGAGAGGTTAACTGTTTCTACAGATTTACAAATATACACAGTGCATACCCCCCCCCCCACACACACACACAATGTTTACCATTCTCATAACCTTTTTGGTTCCAAGAAAAACAAATAGACTAGCACTGGTGAAGAGCATTGTGAATTAAAAAGAAAGAGCTCAATGCTCAGAAAGCTTTCTGAACTTGCATCATTGCAAAGATCTTTTCACACACTGAAACAGTGAAAGCAAAACTCACCTTTTCACCCAGATTGTCACTAGCAAACGCGTACAGTAGAACAGATGGGCCACTGCCCACACACTGTTCCACCACCTCTGTCGTCGCCCTTTCAGGGCCTGAGGGAGCCATCACCACTTGCGTGCCAAACCGCAACAGCGGATGACTCAGTATCACCTCCAAACATGCCACCTGTCCAGGACCATCCTTCAATCTTCGGGCATCGGACTCAGACACTATCAACTCCTGTAGTGGAAGGGTGTCTGAAGCCAAATGTTCTGCCTCCACACTATCACACAGATCATAGTCATCAGGTATGAGGAAACTGGGATTTGCAGGGTTGAAGAACGAGGCAGAGTCTTTCTGTCTAAAGCGCACAAGGCGCCATCGGCTCCCCTCTTGTGCATCTTGTTCCAGGGATGGCAGCACTGGTTTGTTGAGGAGCTCATTGATCAGGCGTGATTTGGCATAGGGGGTTTGCCCGAACACCACCAAACTCAGGGGATGGCCCACTGTCTGAATGATTTCTGCCTGCTCTTCTTTCAGCAGTTCTGCCGTTACGATTGGAGCTGCATAAAAAAAAAAAGAAAAAAAAAGAAAAAGAAAAAAAGAACACAGCACCATTAACTGTTGCCATATTTTCAAGATATACGAGGGTCATTCAATAAATAAGGTGAATTTTTCGGTATAAGGACTTCTAATACAGATAGAAGCTTACTTTAAAAAAATTTTTTTTGGGGTTTTACTTCTTTTTCACATGGATTTAATTTGTTTTGCAGATTAAAAAAAACTTTAAGAGTTTTGGCGATAAACAAAGATGGCCGACCAAGAAGCATGCTCCAGGATTGAACAGCGGTCAGTTATCAAGTTTTTGGTTGCTGAAGGGTGCAAACCAGTTGAAATTCCTAGGAGAATGTCAACTGTGTATGGTGCCACATGTTTCAGCCGAAAAAATGTCTACAAGTGGGCTAAATTGTTTAAAGAAGGACGGAGCAGTGTTGAAAGTGACGATGAAGTCAAAAGTGTTGTGAGCGACTGGCTGAGACATCAGTCCAAAGATTTTTACGCTGAGGGAATACGGAAGCTTGTGCACAGATGGGAAGAGTGTGTGACAGTGCTGGGAGACTACGTTGAAAAAAAAAGAAAAAAAGTAAGCTTCTATCTGTATTAGAAGTCCTTATACCGAAAAATTCACCTTATTTATTGAATGACCCTCGTATATTAATAATATTTCACTGCAATGAAAATTATGACATATGTATTTAATCTGTTCTAAATTTTGCTCAGAAGAGTCCATTTGCTCAGATCATTTGACTGAAAAATAATACAAATTAAAATTTGACTTTACTCGATGAGTCCTGTGTTCAAACAATGGTCTGACATCAAAATTCATCTCTTTGAAACATTTGCCAAATTCCTACATATTCTGTACATTTATAATCCACAAGCAATGGGAACTAACTTCTATAGTATTTTTGGATGTGTCCACAAGTAATATAGAGGAGAAAAAACCCAGTATATTTTCTGCATTTTTCTGCCCCAATATGGCATGGAAACTTGCCATGGCAGTACGCTCCCTGGCCGGGGTTGAATGGATTAATACTCATTATATTCTCATTGTAACGGGGAGGGGGGGGGGGGGGAACTTAATAGTAATTATTAAAATAATTAATAATATCAGTCATATTATCATAATAAATAATGTTAAAATCAACTTACGAAGTCATACTGACACAACATAATAATAATTATAAGTTCTGTTACTTTTGAACATGTTCTTTTTAAAGCCATTGTTGCTTTGCTCTTCCCCTCACCTTGCATGTAATGCATACACTGATACAGCTGCTGACTAGGTAAATGTACAGAGTGCAAAGAATTAACTACAATAACTATGAAAAAGGAAACATTCCAAGTCTGTTGTGTTCACACTACACCAACCATGATGTACAATACAAATGTGTTTGCTTCATGATCTCTATCTTGTCAATTGATGCAATGTCTGTTTTCTTCAATAAAAGTGTTGAAAAAAAAGTCCTTTCAGTTTCACTGTTCACTGCTTCTCAACTCAGTGAAGGAGGTGATGTTTTCACTTTGGTTTGTTGCTTTGTTTGTCCTGCTGGAGACAACTAAAAAATTGTGAATCACATTTTTCAAAACCAGTTTTATGGAAAGTGTTGGTTATGTGCCAAAGAACAATCCATTAGAGATTTGGGTTTTGATCAAAACTAGTATATATATATATATATATATATGAATCTGAGTGTTAACAGAGGTGTACATCAATATTAAGTTTAATAACCAAACAAATTTAAGCAGCTTCCCAACTAATTAAACAATGTGCTGTGGATTGTTGCCATGTATAGGGATTACCACAGGATTATAGACAAGACAAGTGTGTGCATGCCCATTCACATGCGCTTATCAACTTATATGCAAAGAGAATTAATTCCTACTGTAAACATGGTATGATTTCCTTTTTTGTTGTTGTATTTTATGTGTACTATCCCCTTCAATATTCCTTGTGAAACAGTACACCCGGTAATAGAGTGAAGTCATTTATTTTGTAAAGAATCAAATCAACATAAAAACAGAGAAAAAAAGCGGGCTTCCCCTTTCAAATATCGTTTATGAAACTGCAACTGTGCAAAAGCTCGAAGGGAACTTACTGCCATCAAAATTTCCCGTGATATTTATATCCCCGAAACATTGTCTTGTGTCCTCGAAAACCTGTCGCAGGCGATACGAATGACTGCAAAATTTTCGGATTTCATTCGGCAGATTCACCGTCATGATGAGTTCGATCACATCCAGATCACATTGTAAATTATCTTCAGATCAGATCTCTCCCAGCTCTCGTGTTTAACTCGACCAAACAAGCAACAGTGCTTGTGACCAGAAGTAATGTACACAGGAAGTCTACTTGTTTACTTCCGGTCAGGTCAGATCAGTCAAAAGTTTTCTGGAAAGGAGTTATTTTTAGACTTATGAGAAATCCCGACCTTGAAGTTTTTTTTCGTGTGAGGAAGGATGAATACATACACACACACGCATTGATATATATATATATATATGTATGTATGTATACACACAGACAGACAGGGTGAGACAGAGAGTGCCGAGTTTGTGAATGCATGCATGTGTGTGTGTGTGTGTGTGTGTGTGTGTGCGGTGCGCGCACTGACGGACGTGCTTGAGAGAAAGAGAGAGATAGCGAGAGAGAGAGAGAGTGTGTGTGCACGTACCGGTACGACTGAGTGTGTCTGCGGCGTATGTATGGCACGGATTCACGGTAAATAAGACTACTAGTAGACTTATGGACGGCCGAACTTGACGTACACACACACACACACACACACACACACACACACACGCGCGCGCGCACGGCACGGCGCACGCACGTAGGCTACGCACGCACCCAGTGCCATACTTACACACGCACTAACACACGGGCACGCACAGCATTCAGACTTCTAATTTGCTTTGAAAGACGAGCACACCCTCTCTGCCTCTGTCTCTGTCTGTCTGTCTCTCTCTCTCTGATCCCTCTCTCTCTCCTCTGTCTGTCTCTCTGTCTCTCCTCTGTATCTCCATCTCTCCCTCTCTCTCCATCTCTCTCTCTCTGCTGTGTCCAATGTGTAAAGGTTCAATTGAAGATGAACTCCACTTTGTTTTGGTGTGCCCTGTGCTAAATGATTTTCGTGTGAAGTTCATACCAAAAAATCATATCATGCAGAGCCATGCTTGTTCCGTCTGGGTCTACTGATGGCATCTAATAATGAAAGCATTATTCGAAATTTAGCATTGTATCTTCATAAAGCATTTCAGTTAAGAGAGACAATTGTGTCTTAATAAAAATTATTTTTGTGTGTATGTGTTGTGTTTATTTTCGAAGGACTTGTCGTGCTTGTTTAATTCTTGTTTTGATTATACAATTATGTTTTTGCCCCTCTTTATATGGGGCTAAGACCTTGAATGAATAAAATATCTGAATCTGAATCTCCCTCTCTCTGTCTCTCTCTCTCTCCTCCCTGTCTCCTTGTCTCTGTGTCTGCTTTTTTGTGCGCCTTTTTTCCCCGATCATCTTTCTCTTTCCACGCACACGCATAAGCACAAAAAACACGAACACTAGTAAGTAAAAACTTTTCCCCCCTTTTCCCACCCGGCCTCTCCGGTCTCATCACCGTCACTTGAACATCAGGCTTGCTCAGCTCAGTGGCCCGGCATTGAGCTCACACTGAGTCGACTGAAGCTTTGTGAGTTGCACTGACCCCAAACACCTGACACAAACACCTTGAGATTGTTAGTTATTTCTGTCAGCCATAATTATCACCTGAAGTGGGTGTCGACGTTTAACCCTAATGAACCTAACCTATCATTATCATTATCATAACCTCTCAGCCCTCTCTCTGCTTTACACACACTGAGACACACAGACACAAACACACAGACAGACAGACAGACAGACAGACACACACACACAGAAGGGAGAGAGAGAGACTGACGGACAGGTGTGGGATGAGTATTCATTATTCAGTGTCCGGCTTTGGAGTGACTGACTGGAGTCATTGAACAGAGGCCACAAGTCAGACAAGAGTCACATGGACTCGAAGGAGGCTGATTTCATGCGAGCGCGTGCACTCGCGCGCACACTTACACACACACACTCTCTCTTTCTCAGTTTCTCTCTCTCACTCTCTCTCTCTCTCTCTCACACACAGAGACACAGACACAGACACACACACACACAACACACACACACACACACACACACACACAATTAAATAAGGAGATCGAGAAAGACTACGCAGACAGCCAAACAGACACTTACGGGCAGACCGACAGAAAGACAAGACAAGAGACCAGCTCGCGGAGCTTTCAAAAACAATCCATCACCATCACCAGCCATGTCCTGCTAGTCATGGGGCCGGGCTGATCATCAGTCCCCGCGGAGGGAAGTCATCCATTGTGCACGTGCAACGATCTGGATCCGATCCCACCTGCATTACAACACATTAACCCTCTTGCTTTCACATATTTCACAGAGAAACTGTAACTAGAGTTCGGCTGTGTCCGGAGTGAATGTAACAGGGTTAAAAAAAAAAAGAAGAAAAAAGAAAAAAAAAGAAGAAGAAGAAGAAGAAGAAGAAAAGGTTCGCTGGCTGTATACGTCTGTATCCCGTCGAGTTATCCGACTAACAGTTCGTTCAATAATTCCGTCAGCATCACCTTTCTGACAGCAGCAGTAGCAGCAGCTTCATGGTTGTTACACTGTTTAATAATTATGGGGACAGTGAACCTAACCTTCTTTCTCTTTTCGGCCACTGTCTGTCTGTCTGCCTGTCTGATTCTTGCGACCTGGGAATCAATGACTCGAAAAATGGTGATTGTTAATCGCGTTGTGTGTGTGTGTGTGTGTGTGTGTGTGTGTGTGTGTGTGTGTGTGTGTCTGTGTGCGTGTGTTGTTCTTGTTGTTTTTGTTGCTGTTGCTGTTGTTGTTGTTGTTGTTGTTGTTGTTGTTGGTGGTGGTGGTGGTGGTGGTGTGTGTGTGTGTGTTTGTTTGTGTGTGTGCGTGCATGTTGTTTTTGTTGTTGTTTTTGCTTTTGTTGTTGTTGTGTGTGTGTGTGTGTTGTTGTTGGTGGTGGCGGCGGCGGTGGTGGTAGTGGTGGTGGTGGTGGTGGTGGTGGTGTGTATGTGTGTGTGTGTGTATGTGTGTGTGTGTGTGTGTGTGTGCGTGTATGTGTGTTTGTGTGTGTGTGTGTGTGTGTGCGTGCGTGTGTGCTTGTGTGTGTGTTTGTATGTGTGTGTGTGTGTGTGTGTGTGTGTAAAGGTGAAACAAGAAGCCCTGCCTGTCTGTCTGTCTGTGTTTATTTATGTGCCTGTCTTTCTCTCTGTCTCGATCTTTCTGTCTCCCTCTCTCCCTCCCTAAATTCCTTACACCTCAAACTCCTGTCTCTGTCTCTCTGTCTGTCTGTCTCTGTCTGTCTGTCTCTCTCTGTGAATCGAAACAGATCGCCATTCCGCTATTCTTGGGCAGAACATGCATGATATTGGCCGCAAAATGTGACATACCTAGCAGTGCGTGGTGGTGAATTTCATTTCACGCTTGAATGTCCAGCTTTTGTTGATTTCCGCGTGAAATAAATATTTGATTAATAAGCCAAAGTTTACATACAAACCATAATTTTCGCTGATCGATCTCTTCTTTCTCACGAATGGTGAGGCTGTTTCCGAGTTAATCAAATTGTCTTATATCATTGTGTGGCATGTGTTCGTTACCTGCATGTTTGCAAATATCATTTGGACACACAGTTGATTTTAACCTTGTTTGTCTTGTGGATTGTATTTTTTGTTTACAAATTTTTTTTTAGCCTTTTTCTGTAAATCCCGAAATGATGAAACTCTGTGTGTGTGTGTGTGTGTGTGTGTGTGTGTGTGTGTGTGTGTGTGTGTGTGTGTGTGTGTGTGTGTGTGTGTGTGTGTGTGTGTGTGTGTGTGTGTGAGCAAATGATGTGGTTTGACCATCGTGGTTTTCTGTTTGTTTGTTCGTCAGCTGCGATGTCAGTGCTCGTTCATATTGATGAGGATAGATGCTTTCAGTTTCATGTACATGGCGTTTACTTTTCATTGTTTTTTTTTTGTTTTTTTTTTTTTTGTTTTTTTTTTTTGCTTTCTTTCTCTTTTTATTTTTTTTTCTCCTCTTTCTTTTATTTTGTTTTTATACTTTCTTCGTATTCTCTTTCCTTTCTTGCCTTTTTTTTCTTTCAATCCTTATTTTTTCTTCATTTATTCCTTTCTTTCTCTCTTTCTTATTTTCTTTCTTTCTTTTCTTTTTTTTTCTTCTCTTTCATTCTCTCTTTCTTTTTCTTTGTTTGTTTGTTATTTTCTATTCATTCATTCATCCATTCACTCATTCATTCATTTATTCTTTCTTTCTTTCTGTCTTCACTTCCTTCTTTTTTCCCCCCTCTTTCTTTTATTTTGTTTTTATACTTTCTTCGTATTCTCTTTCCTTTCTTGCCTTTTTTTTCTTTCAATCCTTATTTTTTCTTCATTTATTCCTTTCTTTCTCTCTTTCTTATTTTCTTTCTTTCTTTTTTTTCTTCTTCTCTTTCATTCTTTCTTTCTTTTTTCTTTGTTTGTTTGTTATTTTCTATTCATTCATTCATTCATTCATTCATTCATCCATTCACTCATTCATTCATTCATTCATTTATTCCTTCTTTCTTTCTGTCTTCACTTCCTTCTTTTTTTTTTCTTCCCTTCTCCTTTGTATTCCCTTTCTCTTTTGCTTCAATGCTTAAAAAAAAAGAAATTCTTTCTTTTTATTGGCAATCCTCTCTTTGCCCCCCCCCCCCCCCCCCTTTTTATTTTTTTATTTTTTTATTTTAAATTTGCATTCCTTTCCTACGTCGATTACTTCTTTGTTAACCCCTTTCTTCTTAATATCTTCATTGTATTATTTTCTTTTCATTTTCATTGTACTTTTCTTTCCTTTTTTTCTTTTAAAGAGTTTGTCTGGGCAGCCATACCCCCCCTTTTTTTTTCTGGGCGGTTCTGAAAGTGCATTTTGTGTCTCTGTAACTCTTGGAGTCCTGGCATGGGTCATGTGATCTGTTTATTAGTAATAGGTATTACGTGATATTTAACTTGTCTGATCGGTATTGTGATTTTCTCTCTCTCTCTCTCTCTCTCTCTCTCTCTCTCCCTCACATACACAAATGCAAACATACAGACACAGACAAACAGACACACAGAGACACACACAGACACACAGACACAGACACACACACACACACACACACACACACACACACACACACATATTCAGGCTGAATGAACACACACACACACACACACACACACACACACACAGAGTGACACACACATACATACATACATATCAAGGATGAGCAAAACACACACACACACACACACACACACACACACACACACACACACACACACACACACACACACACAAAACCGAAACAAAAACAAAACGAGAGGTAATTTATTTGAAATGTGTTTTATTAGCACATTTTGTCTCGAGGCCCTTCTTGCAAGGTGTGTCGCCAACAGAAAATAATCGCACACTCCGCACAAAGCACTGATTAATGTTCTTTTCACAGCTTCTGCTTTTCCCGTGTTTTCATCCAGGACTGGACTGATCTTCCGTGTGTGTTGCCATGTTCAAAGTGGAAAAAAAACACCCCAGTTTTTTTATATAAAAAAAAAAGAAGAAAGAAAAATAAAAGGATACGCGTTGGCTGGTCATTAATTCTAACGTCTGTTCACTAAAGTGATTTTTTTTTTCGATTGGAAAGGGGGTGGGGGTGTGGGGGTGGGTGGGGGATACTTCACATCAAAATAGTTATACGCGTGTGCTCAGTGTGTGTTGTGTTGTGTTGTGGTGTGCTGTGGTGTGCTGTGTTGTGGTGTGCATGTGTGTGTGTGTGTGTGTGTGTGTGTGTGTGTGTGTGTCTGTGTGTGTCTGTGTCTGTGTGTCTGTGTGTGTCTGTGTGTGTCTGTGGTCTGTGTGTGCCTCTGCATGCATGCGTGTGTGTGTGTGTGTGTGTGTGTGTGTGTGTGTGTGTGTGTGTGTGTTAGAACGTGCTCGAACTGTATAGGTTAACATGTACATAAGAGGGAAAGTGAGAATGAGTAAGGAATCAGTTTGGGAGATGAAAACAAAGTTACAGAGTCTAATTAAGTAACCATAAATCAATTGATCACTGAAAAAAAAAAACAAACTAGATGGTGTCTGATGACAGAATACTTACATGCATTCGACATTTGGATAAGCTAACAATCAGGAATTCGTAAGTTACGAGTTAATTTGTTTTTGTCCGTGTGTTGCTTGAAAATATAGGAATGAACTCTTTATTATCTGAAAATCAAAGGGGAATCCCGTGCGTCTTGATTTATCAATTGATTAATTCATTGAATGGAAGTAATAATGACTGTGTTTGCATTCGAATCGTGTGCATGTGCTATATTCAGCTACAAGTGTTTGTTTATCTATTCATTTATCTAATCATTAATTGTCAAGTTGCAGTGTTAAATTGGATAGTATGTGGATCATCAAAATGTACGAAAATATCGAACTGTTGGCATTCAGCATGTATGAACATATTCGCAATAAAAACTGAAAAAAGCAATAAATCTATATGTAACAATCTTTCAAAATAGAAAAAAAAACCCAGAAGAAAAACGAATAAATGAACAAACCAATCAAATAAAGTAAACAATCAATCAATAAATCAGTGGATCGATCAATGAATTGAATTATCAATTACTTAATTGATCAGTATAAAAAAGAAAGAAAAAATGCCAGGTCATACGATGTTACTCGATTCAATCAAAGGGAAACCAATGGGAAGGATGAAAACAGATGTCTAACATAAAAAGCTAAAGAAAAAAGTACTGAATAAAATACAACCTGATCCAACCAATCGCCCCAAACGCATAAATTCGAAACTGTCACATTGTCCACATAATGTGAAAGTGGGGATTAATTGTTTTCTGAAAACTATTAACAAGAAAACCGTTTTTAATTGTTTTTTTTTCCACTTATTCTGCACTCTTCACATAAATTTGCATTCTTTTTTTCTGAAATAGGGTGTCTTGAATGGCTATAACACACACACACGCGCGCGCACGCACGCACCCACGTACGCACGCACGCACACACACAAACACGCACACACACACACGCGCGCACGCGCGCGCACACACACACACACACACACACACACACACATACACACACACATGCCAAATGTGAATTTGAGTACTTGGTTCCCAGATGTCCATTTCTTTGTTCCGTTTTTTCTTTTATTGTGTCCAGTGATCGTTTTCGGTTTCATGATAATAAATGGTCTAGTCAACTCACACACCATCACCATTACCATCATCACCACAACCACCAACAACAACTGCAATACGCACGCACACACGCAAGCACACGCGCGCGCACACACGCATACACACACACACACACACACACAACGTGCGTGTGAGGAGGTGTCGTGAATGTGTGCTGGCGCGCGTGAGCGTTTGTGTGTGTGTGTGTGTGTGTGTGTGTGTGTGTGTGTGTGTGTGTGTGTGTTAGTGTGTGAGCGTGTGTGCGTGTGTGTGATTGTTTCCTTATTTTCTTTCAGTTTAAACCGTCATTATTTGAAGTCCTTTTTATTGAATCATTTTTAAGTTTTGAGAACGATAAAAGCTACTATATTTGGTAACTTTGTCCCAAATTATAAATAAAGAAGAAGAAGCTTACTCGATGCTTCAATCAGATTACGACTGAAAACAACAAGTGCTTGTTTTCTGTTTACAGATTGAACTAACAATGGCACAGATTGCTTTAGAAATCTGAAATCATCGCAAAATGTTTCTGTAATAACTAAAACCGATCAAAGATACGTCGCCAGTGTAATTATTATTATTAAAAAAAAAAAAAAAAAAAAAAATCCTGACATTTGCATGGGCCCGAAATCTTCTTCTCCTTGTCGTCGTCACCGCGTTAGTCTTCCAGACGACGGTCTTTTTACTTGCCAACAAACTCTGTGTACCTTTTCCTCAGACGCCTTTTGCTTTTCCCACCAGGGTAACCAGCAGCGCGGTCTGCCGTGATGGCTTCACTTCTCAGAGGGGCTAAGACAAGGGAGGGACGAATGTGCTCGTCGTTGATGGCTCCTGACTGGAGTAGCTGCCGCCCAGGGGACCGCACTCCGCGCTTCCCCAACCACTCGGTGAACTGTTCGCTGGCGTTGTCGTCATCGTCTGCCTCGGATAGTTCGGCATTGCCGGCCTTGACGGCAGGAGAGTCTTGTTCCGGCACGCGCTTCTCTTCTCCCTGGTGGGGTTCCGGTTCACTGCTGAAGGACCGCTTCCCGACGAACTCGTAAGGCAGCTCCACTCTCTTGCCGTAGAAATCCACCAGCGTTCTCTTTCCGACCGTGGGGGGCATGCTTCCGTCGGCGGCTTGGCTGCGTTTGCCCAGAAATTCGTAGCTTCTCTTTCCCAGGAACTCGTATCCAGGGCTTCGTTTGCCGAGGAATTCGTAGGGGCTTCTCTTGCCAAGGAACTCATATCCAGGACTTCGTTTGCCGAGAAACTCGTAAGGGCTCCTCTTGCCTAGAAACTCGTATCCAGGGCTTCTCTTTCCAAGGAACTCGTATCCAGGACTTCGTTTGCCGAGGAATTCGTAGGGGCTCCTCTTGCCTAGAAACTCGTATCCAGGGCTTCTCTTGCCTAGAAACTCGTATCCAGGGCTTCTCTTGCCTAGAAACTCGTATCCAGGGCTTCTCTTGCCAAGGAACTCGTACCCAGGACTTCGTTTGCCCAGAAACTCATAGTTTCTCTTCCCCAGAAACTCGTATCCAGGGCTTCTCTTGCCTAGAAACTCATATCCAGGGCTTCTCTTTCCAAGGAACTCGTATCCAGGGCTTCGTTTGCCCAGAAACTCATATGGGCTTCTCTTGCCTAGAAACTCGTACCCAGGACTTCGTTTGCCGAGAAACTCATATGGGCTTCTCTTGCCAAGGAACTCGTACCCAGGACTTCGTTTGCCCAGAAACTCATAGTTTCTCTTCCCCAGGAACTCGTATCCAGGGCTTCTCTTGCCAAGGAACTCGTACCCAGGACTTCGTTTGCCTAGAAACTCATAGTTTCTCTTCCCCAGGAACTCGTATCCAGGGCTTCGTTTACCGATAAACTCGTAGGGGGCCCTCTTTCCCAGAAACTCGTAGACATTCCTCTTGCCGATGAACTCGTACCGCTTGTCGGCTGCGTTGTCGTCTTCTGCTTCTGCTCGCTTGCCTACAAACTCATTGAAGCGTTTGTCCTGAGTGCTGCCACGCTCTGTCGAGTCCTCTCTCCAGGAGGCTGGTCTCTTTTCTGCTTCCATAGATCCGAACCCCGCCGTCGCCTGGTTATCTGCATCAGAGAGAAGGCATGGCATGAGGGAACAGGAACAGTGCTACTCGTCGCTCTTTGCAATCGCCTTGGTGCGCAGCCGAAAGTAAAATTCGCATTTTTTTTTTTTTTCCTTTTTTTTTTTTTTTTTAGCAGAACACAATTATTACTATTATAGAATGCACAGCAGCAACAGAAGCTCGCATAAAAGTCGCTAGCAGTTTTAGATAAATATAATTTATTATATGTTCTGTCTGGCTCAGGAAACAGCTTGTCAAAATTAAGCTGATAGTTAATTAATGGGAACTGTAATGTCGCCTTAACCTTTTTTTATGTATATTATGAAGAATTTTTCTTCCCAATATCTTTGAGCAAATGTGTGTGGTCTTTTTCCCCTCAGTGTTTCAATCGATGTGGTGAAATTGCTAACAGCTTTTCGTGCTTGCATGACGTGGTGCCGCCGCATGCACATACCACGCGTAGCATATTCCCGCGACCATTCCCTTCACAAGCTGTGCTCAATGGAAATGCCACATCGGTCAATTTGAATCTCATGGGACTGTCAGCCAAAAAAGAGATCGCCTGCACTGCCTTGCTGTACGGTACGTGTAATTGTGTGTTCAGAATGGGTTTCTTATCTTCGTTTTTCTGTCTGTACGAAAAGCCAAAACTTGCCTTGTAGTGACTGGACCAAAATTAATGTTTAACGTTGTTTGTCCTTCCTAAACCTGAATATGCCACTTGTATAAAACGTTAATAGTTTTGTTTTGCAATCTGAACATGCAGAGTTTACATTTAAAGAGTCAACGTTGGAACAGCACTACACACGCGCGCTCGCAGACAACTAAGTGCTTATTGGTGAACTGCTTCAAAAGAAAAGGGCAGGATAGCATTCTGTACTTTGTGTTTTCAGCCGCGCATAGCACCCGCGGTTGCTGAAGTTATCTCCGTGTTACTAGTATACAGCAGTTGCGTCTATATAACGTTTTTCTCTTCTATCAAAGTATGATATCGAGATCTGGAAATTACGGAAACGTGGGCATACATGAATGTAAAAAACCGTTTCACAGAAAAAAAAGAAAAACCGTTTGGATGAAAAGCTGTTTATGTTTTTAAAGAGGCAACATCTTTGGGATATAAATACAAAGGGAAAATGCTACTCAGAGGGCAACGTTAGCAACAGGGCGCTGGCTTATATCATGCAGGATATCTTATCTTTGATTCTGATTCCCCCGTCATTTGAAATGAACAACAACAAAACGGCTGAATATACATTATCAACAGCACAGCATTTATTTCTACAGGTTGAATATCTGAATGATTATACACAGAGCAGTTAGGATACCGCGTCTGCACTTTTTCTGCGAATATAACTTGAAATATAGACTTTTTTCTGCATGGTCTGAATTTCAATCGTTTCCACAAGCTAAAACGGTTCCCGTTTCCTTACAGCCTTACTTATAGGCTTACGTCATTTTCATGTTTTATGCTGCCCAAAGGCACGTACATAATTTTCGCTGCAAATATAAGCATGCCACATAAGTATATTCGCTTCCCAGACGCGTGCGCACCAAACAAAACATTCAAGTTTTTGGTGTGTATTTGAATCGTTTGTACCTTTGCATAAGTCATGCAATTTGTATGTCACATACAGGGTAGACATGTGTGTGTGTGTGTGTGTGTGTGTGTGTGTGTGTGTGTGTGAACAGCAGCTCGCAGATTATGTAACCGTTGTAAAGTTGTAATGAGAATCTGAAAAGGTTTTTCCCTCCATGGGATCCTGCTGGCCATTACCATTGTCCCCACCCCCACCCCCTTCCAATTTACATCCCTTCCTTCCATGTAACCCCCCTGCTGTGTCAAAATATGTCTGCCTCATCAGACAGGAGCTCTCGGTATCGACCGATGCTCGTAGTGAAATCATTGACAACGCACTCACCAGAGCTAAATGCACCGAGCTGGATTTTTTTTCTTCATACTTTATTAGTGAACGAAGGTAACAGAGCCATTATTGCCTCGAGAATGACATGCACGGCGCGCAAATGTAATACTGTCACGCCCAAAAGCACTCTGAGTTGAGCTCTTCATGTGCGCTGTGTATGCAAAAGCACGCGGGGGCCTTATTCACGTCCAAGACAAAACATGCACTGTTCGCAGACTCGCATCAGTTCACTAAAAATTCCGCGGATTGAAAAGTACAACACACGCCACTGTGCTTCGGCGTTTTTGTTTTTTTTTTTTAATTAATTTTTTTACCGGAAGTAATCGCCTTTGTTTGCTTCCGGTGACGTGTTTGTGTCGCGGTCTTCGTCAGTCTGAGGGGAGCTCCTCCTGCCGACAAAAAATGGCGCGTGGTGACGTTTGTCGGCCTGGATCATCCGACGGTAATGGCGGGCCGCCTGCAGGGTGTGGAGGGCAGAGAGCAGGTCGCTCCAGTCCTTACTGGGCCGTTTGCCGACGAACATGGGAGCCGCTCGCTTGCCAACAAACAGGGGCTCAGGCGCTCGTTTCCCTACGAACATGGGAGCGTGCTTTTTACCTACGAATAGCGGGGCGTAGCCGCGGCGGCCGACAAAGAGCGGAGACCCTCTGGTACTGACTGTGGGAGAGGACCGCCTGCCTACGAAGTAAGGCGCCTGGCGCTTTCCGACAAAATAGGGGGCCCACCCTCTTTTGCCGACGAAGTACGGAGCTCCGCGCTTTCCGACAAAATAGGGTGCCCATCCTCTTTTGCCGACGAAGTGAGGGGCTCCGCGCTTTCCGACAAAATAGGGAACCGCTCTTCTTTTGCCTACAAAGTAAGGGGCTCCGCGCTTGCCAATAAATAAAGGTGCGTGCCTCTTTTCTGCAAGTACATCTGCGTCTTCTTTGGGGAGATCCAAGGTCTCAGACTGAAACTGCTCATCTGGATGGTCATTTTCTAGGGTGTCACTACTAGGGATATTTCGCTTCTGAAGCTCCTCCTGTTCTGAGTCTTCGCTCTCCTCCAGGGCTCTCTTGCCCACGAAGTACGGTGCGCTGTAGGCTGGTAGGTTGTGGCGAGCTTCGCGTTTGCCGACAAACATGGGCGCGTATCTCTTGTCAGTCAATGTGACCGGGTCTTCTGCGTTGAGGTCTAAACTTTCGTCCTGATTTGCGACATTGTTCACCAGGCTTCCCTCCGCGACATTTCTTTTCTGAAACTCTTTGAGGTCTAGGTCTGTCCTGTCCCCGAGAACCCTCTTGCCCACAAAGTAGGGCACGGTGTAGGCCTCTCTCCTCGCTCTGCGGTAGTGTCGGTGGTAGTGCCGATGGTTGCTTTGTTCCCGCTCTTCAGGATCGACATTACCGATTTCTGCTTGCTCCGGGTTACTGGGAAGCGAAGAGGGGCTTGGGGACAGAGAGTAGACTGCCATGAAGGGCAGCTTGTGCGCATGGTTCGTGAACAACAGTGGGGAATCTACACCTGCTGTAGCAAAGGACGGGGAAAGCTTAGTTTGCGGGGTGTCTACACCCTCATTCATCGCGGTTTGGACACTGAACGCTGCGCTGCTGCTGCTGCTGCTGCTGCTGCTTTTGCCCTCGCTGGGTGACGTCAGGGTGGATGACGTAACGCGTACCTTGCCATCGTCAGAGTTTGAGCTGCCCTTAGCATGTGCACCTGAAAAACATGAGCATAGTTACATCACTGACAAACAGGAGCACAAAAAAACAAAACAAATTTCACAGGATCAAGAACTGAGGATGGAACGCAAAGCCAAAGCATTTGACTTCACTTCCCTGAGACAGTAGAGAGATGGGGAAAACAACAGAGTGAAATGTAACTAACCACAAAATCTTCAGTGCAAAGACAAATGAATCTGGATTGGTTTGTGGTGGCACATTTGAACCAGACAATGCCACAGATGGTAACTTGACACAAACACCAGTGGCAAACAACCAACTGCGAAATGCACAAATCACTGTATCTCTCATTCACTTCTCAACACAACCCAAACCAAACCGGAACTTTTGCATGGTCGGTTTCTGTCAAGTCATGTATTGCCTGTTTCTGGTCAAAACAAAATTTTAAAATTGTGCTCTTGAGTGATTTTAATTTTCCAGCTTGATTAAGAAGAAAATTAGTTCAGATCAAGCGCAACGACTTCCACTCTTCTCTCTGTCTGTCTGTCTGTCTGTCTGTCTCTCCAAGACCAAGACCAGAATAAAGTGACTTTCACATCATTCGAACCATTAAATTCTCAAAGGGACCAAAGCGACATTTAACCACCGAAATCATTGCCAACACGTTTTTGCCAACCCCATTAGTCTCTTTACCATTTGATTTCCAGTTCCGCTGTCATTGTCACTAGTTGTATATGATACCACACTTGGATTGATTCTCGGCGTCTTTCTTTGGTTTACATCCGTCTCCTACCCCAGCCTTCACCACACGCAGTGGAATTGTCCATGCCTTAAAAAAGCTGATTGTTATTTCGTTCGTTGAAAAGCTCTTTTATGCCACATAAATGTGCACAGCATTTTGATTCCACCCAGCCAGAATGTGAATGAACAAACGTGTTTTACAGGAGGGCGTTATGCATGCTCTCACACAGTTCGTATCCTAGAGCTGTAAACCTCAATGTCAGTTGTCACCTTGCTGAGGAGAGATGGAGATAGCAGGTCAAGATAACAGCCTTCCTTTTGTTTTGTTCGTTCGGATTTCTTCCTTTTTGGGTTCCACGGGTTACCCTTGTTCAGCAAAATCAGTTACGTCATTGAAATGAACACAGAGAATAAAAGTAGGGAATTCATTTAATAACTCATGCCACGTTGATCTCATTTCACCTTAGTTCAGCAGTGAAATGATGAAATGTTTAAGAAGACTGGTTAGTCGGTCAGTTTCTCAGAGCCGATTAATTTTTTTTCTCCCCCGCTTGCCGGAAAGTTGTTCGTGAAACTAGTGGTAGAAGCCTACGTGTCTTTTCTAAGGGCAGAGAAAAATAATCAACAGTGAAACCTGTCACGGAAGACAGTAGGTTCTATGAGAGAGCGCCACCTCAGAACCACGAGTGAGCGTGCGAGGCAGCTGCTGGACCGTCCGTTCGTTGTCTGGTGACCAGTCACTTGACTTCACAGCTCGCTTCAGTCTGTTACCGGTGTGATACCACGGCACATCATCACCATCACCACCACTACACCGCCACGATCTTCTCCAACAAGATGGATGGTCTCTCGCTCAAAAGCTCTCGTTGTTACAATGTCAACAGACGGACCAAGCCGGCAGACAGCAGGTTTTATTGTCCCCGTAATGGCGACTAATATCTAAAGAAGAGGAAGCAAGGCCCCGAAGGCACAGTCCATCACAGTACCCTACTGGGCTCCCAGACAGGGGTCCCTCTAGGGGCTGGAGGGATTTGTGGCCAGGCTATTAGCTCCCCATCAAACGTCATTTCGCTTCCATTTAAGCCCAGCGCGGGAGACTGGCGCTCGACCCCTGACTTGACATTTCAGAGCCCTGACTTGACATTTCCAGCTTGTCTGCTCCTGATTGATGACGCCAGAGCTGGAGGTTTGGTGTGGCCGTCAGACAGCTGTGTCACCTCGCCTGTGGAAATGGTCAGCCACCGTCAGTACGTCCTGTCCCTGCCATTGAAATGGATCCGATGACTAAAGGTTTGAGGAAGAGGTGATAGATGTAGATGTCACAGCCGCGATCCGTCTGTAGTCGATTATATTATTATTATTATTATCATCATACAGCGCTGAATCTTGTGCAGAGACAAATCAAAGCGCTTTCGCACCAGTCATTCACACGCATGCATAACTCTAAAACTGGAAAAACTGAAGACAAGGAAGAGGCAGGGAATGGAGGCTATTTTGGGAAGAGGTGGGTTTTGAGACCAGACTTGGAAGAGATGAGTGCGGAGATCTGACGAAGAGAAAGAGGAAGTTCATTCCAATTGCAATGTCCAGAGACAGAGAAAGAACGACGGCCAACAGTGGAGTGTTTGAATCTGGGTATGCGTAAACAGAGTGGATCCGAAGCCGATCGTAGAGAGCGAGATGGAGTGTAGAGGTGAAGGCAGCCACAGAGGTAGGAAGGGACAGATTTGTGAATACATTTGTAACACAGAGTGCTGATCTTGTACTTTATTCTGTGTGAGACAGGTAGCCAGTGGAGATGTTGCAAAAGAGGTGTGATGTGCTCAGACCTTTTCTTTCTGAGGACGGACGAGTCGGGCAGCAGAGTTTCGTATGCGCTGAAGGGACTGAATGGATGAAGCAGGCAAACCAGACAATAGAGTTGCAGTAGTCAAGGCGAGAGAGAATGAGAGAAACGACAAGTCTAGATGTTGCGTCAGTGGACAGATATTTCCGGAGGGAACTGATGCGCCGCAATTGACAGTAGCAGGATTGACATGTCTGACTGATAAATTTTTGCATGGACAGTGTGTTGTCAAGGACAACGCCGAGGTTCCTGACTGAACTGGAAAGAGGGATGGATGTACTGCCAAGTTTGATTGTGTCAGTTATGATGGAAGAGAGTTTTTGTTTAGTTCCTATGATCATTGCTTCCGTTTTGTCCGCGTTCAATTGTAGCTTATTTAGAGTCATCCAGTTTTGTATGTCCAGGAAGCAGTTGGATGTTTCTTGCAAGAGCGACGACAATTTTTCATGCAGGGGTATCACTCTTCTGGTGTTGAGTGTCGTTAGCATAAGAATGATGACTGACATTATGGCGGTTGATAATTTCAGCGAGAGGAGCCGTGTACAGTGTGAAGAGCACTGGGCCTAAAACAGATCCCTGTGGGACTCCATGTTCGATTTTTAACGGGTTCAGATTGGAAATTATCAACAATGACAGACTGGAATCGATCAGTGAGATAAGAATTTTTTTTGAATAATCTTTTTTAGTGAGATAAGATTTGAACCAGTCCAGAACAGTGCCGTTGATACCAAATGTGAAATGAAGACGAGAAAGAAGGATTGAATGGTCTATCGTGTCAAAGGCAGCTGACAAGTCGAGAAGAGTGAGAAGGGAAATTTTTCCTGAGTTGGACGCTAGCAGTAGTTTATTCAGAATGTGGAGGAGAGTGGTTTCGGTGCTGTGGTCAGCGCGATAGGCAGACTGAAATGGGTGGATGAGATTGTTGAAACAAAGGTGGTTGTTGAGCTGCTTCAGGATAGCTTTTTCAATGAGTTTGGACAGGAATGTAAAATTAGAAACTAGTTGGTCGATAGTTTTTCAAAATGTTTGCGTCAAGGTTGGGTTTCTTCAGAAGAGGCCAGTTTTGAAAGTGGATGAAAACGTTCCAGTGAGAAGGGATGAGTTGACAATATTGGTGATTGTGGGGAGAAGCTGTGAGACATATTGGGAAAAGACTGAGGCTGGTACAGGATCGAGCTCACAGGATTTTATTGTCATTTCTTTCAGGATTTCATGGACTTCTATTTCTTTCAATGGATTAAAGGAATGGAGAGGAGTGCCGTTGAATTGAGGATCAGGATGAGCAGGTTGGAAAGGTCTAAGATGGGACGAATATTTTGGACTGTCGAAAAAGAAAAAGGAGAAGGCATTGGGGAGTTCAGATAAAGTGTAGGCAGAAGGAAGAGGGGTCTTTTTTGCAGTACCGAGAAGATTTGACATGACAGAGTAATGAGATTTGGTGGGTGTGGCATCGAGAACTTGAGAAGAAAAGAAGTTTGTCTTCGCTGATGAGATCATATGTTTGACTTTATTTATTTGTTTTCGGAATATTTTATTGTGGACTTTCAGTTTTGTTGATCGTCATCGCCGATCCAATTGGCGACGTTTGCGTTTTGCAAGTCGATTGTCTTGTGCGTGCCATGGAGCGGGAAGCATATCAGGCTGCATGCGGGTTGTGGGTGGTGCATGTTCATCCAGCAGTTGAGAGAGGACAGTGTTGTAATGTGTAGAGACGTCGGTACGGGAAGAAATTTGAGAAGAAAAAGTGTTTATGTTGATGGATTTCAGGTTGCGACTAGTAACGGATTTTTTGGTTCTTGTAGGTTTTGAAATATTAACCGAGAATATGACAGCAGAATGGTCGGAAGAAAGTTTGTCGGTTGCAGTCACTGACGCAAT
>NC_134883.1:7316699-7321699 GCF_041734735.1 Babylonia areolata
TCCCCTCGTGCCCCACCCCCTCTTCTCCGCGACCACGTGATCGACACCCACCCACACTGTCCGCCCCCGCCCATCAGCACACAATGGAGGCTTTGACGTGAACTTAACACACTGATTGATTGTGTTGTGGAAATCGAAAACTCACAGCAGCACATCAGCGGGGCATAATGGGGGAACCGTAAACCTCATTTGAGATTATTTGTTCTTGTTTTTATTTTATTTATTTTTTTTAAACGTCAAGATCTTGCTTATCTGTTTAATAGCTATTGATGAAGATGAAAATTATATATCGATGACGCTATTCATATATCATTTGTGTATCAAATCTGCGGGAGATGACAGCTCTAAGCTTCTTTTCGTGAAGTACACATACATACACACACGCGCGCGCGCACACACACATACACACACAGAGAGGATCTCGCATGCACGCACGCACACAACACTCTCTCTCTCTCTCTCTCTCTCTCACCCCGTCAGCCAAGCCTAAGAAAAGAAGCCGGGCATCTGAGGCATTAACTCACTCAGTACGGCCAGTCCTCTCTTCTCCTCAACACAGACCCCTCGGATGTCCAGTGGGTGTCTGAATGACCCAACCTTTAGCTTCCGTCGTCAGATTTGTGGTATTCTTTGTCAACAATCACCTCTTCAGTATAAGAGCCTTCCGCTTGCAATATTTTCATGATGGTAATTGGGGTGAAACGCTGTTAACGTCGTCACTTTCGCCGTTCGTATGGAGAGAGTTAAACAACCACAACCACTTAAAAACAAAACAAAAAACAACAACAAAAAACCGTGAGGTAGGCATACATAGCTTCGTGGGCTTAATGTTTTTCTCTGTACTCACAACACACAGAGTTTTATTTAGGAGCTGACTGGGAATAAAATGCTTCTTAACATCACAAAAAAAAAGAAAAAAAAAGAAAAGTGCATAAATGGAGTCTCTGCTAGTACTATGTAAAATATACTGTTTGTGACTGATTTCAAGTCAACGGTAGTGCACTTAAAACCTCGCCACAACGTTTGATCCTTTGTTTATCAAAGAAAAAGAAAGAAATAATCTTTGATAAATAGAATACCGCAAGCAGATTGGTGCCCAGCAGTAATATAGGGGACAACATCTCATAAACATGCTGTCAGCACATAGCACTGATTCCATCATCTTTTTTTCTTGTTCAGAAACAGCGCGAAACGGAGTATTCGTGTATTTTTTTTTATGGTATTGTTTCCGTGATACCACTTTAAATGTTCAGGAGAGACAAGTCAGAACTGAAGACGACCCCCCCCCCCCATCCGAACCCCCCAATCCCCCCTTCGACACCTGCCCCCCTCCACAACCACCCGCCGCCTTCTCCTTTCCCCATGCCTATCTCTCGCCCCCCCCCCCCCTTTTTTTTAATTGGGTGCTAGTACACTGTTCTCTTGTCCATCTTCTCCTTCTTCCTGTATGTTCATTTTTGTCACTGGCAAATTTATGTCGAAAAGTCCACTTTGATTGGAAAATAGTACGATACGACGCGATACGATGCGATACGATACGATACGATACTGGTAGAGAGAGAGAGAAAAAAAAACCAAACAAAAAAACGAAGCTGTTTACACACAAAAGGAAGGAAGGAAGGAATTTTTGTTTAATGTCCCGTCACACATATCGGAGATTGAAGACATTTTGTAAAAGTATTTATGAATACATCTGAGTATTATCGGTTAGAAGGGGTGGGAGATGTGGATGAATGGAGGGTTGGGGGAAACTGGGCAAAAGTCCACTTTGATTGGAAAATAGTACGATACGACGCGATACGATGCGATACGATACGATACGATACGATATGTGGGTGAAATTTGAAAGAAAAACAAAACAAACAAAAAAACAACAAAAAAACAAAAACAAAAAAACCCCCTCTAAATACAGTTACAGGAAATTACTTAAAGGACTTCGTAAAAGAGAAGTCGTTAAACTGACAAGCGAAACAACTGATAATGAATGCAAAAAGTCTAAAACATCAACGTTCTCAGTCACTTGTGAAGACACACTTTCGTGTACAAAAGGCTTCATCAAAAAAAAAATCTTCAAAACGTACAAAAGTAAACGTTAAAACGAAGATCAGAATGTTGAGAAAGGAAGGGGGTTGGGGAGGGATGGGACTGAGAAAAGTGGGGTGGGGTGGAGACAGAATGGGAGACAGAAGAACGAAGAGACAGAAAGACAGACACAGAGACTGACGCAGAGAAAGCGATACAGAGACCCACAAAAGAGCCTTGGTGTGGCCATGCGTGGGATGGGAGAGCAAAAGACGAGCGGCGCGAGCTGGAGTAATGGTTCTTGAGAGGTCTGAGAAGATAAGGGTTGGGGGAGAGGCATGTGGGGTAGGAATGGGGGTGGGGTGGGACAACAATCCTTTTTTTTTTATAATCCTGTTTGTGAAAAAGGAAAAAAAAAGTACACTTTTATTATTTATTTATTTTTTTTAAAGCGTCAGGAATATTTCGTTGGCCAATTTTCAGGGCGCGTTGCCCAGGGAGATGCTCTTTTTTTTTCTTTTTTTTTTTTAAATCCCTTTTTTTCTTCTACTCAAGCAACAAGAATAACCGAGAAGAACCTCATCTCGAATTTAAAATATTTGTTCGTAGAATAGTAGTCGAGGCACTTTCCTTCAACGTCTTTTTCAGAGACGTTCGTATCGTCAGCGACAGCAATGATAAAGCATCAGCTGTTTTGTGTTATTGTTTGACGCACGGAAGTTTGAGTGTTCGATGAAAATGAGTTTGAGTCTTCGATAAAGAAAAATATTGATTCTAGTGATGGACTTATTTTTCTTTTATGGTGAGAAATGGCAGTAGAATAAATAATGCGCTTCGGGCTGCGTTACCAGGAGATTTGCAGCGCCCTTTGCAGAGCGACTGCCTGTTTGGAAGTTTTCGAGCAAACCTTTTAGCTAGCGCCATTTTCGTTATCCCTGATTTCTCTGGGATGCCAAACACCCACGTCAATATTTTATAAAGCGACATTTAGTCGTCATATCAGCAATTCCCATACACACGCGCGAGCGGTCACTCACACGCACACGCGCACGCGCACACACAAACCCGGCCACCCACCAGCCCACCACACAAACCGACTGCTCCTGCGCGTGCATGTTTAGTTAATTACTAGTCAGAAAACAGCCGTGTAAAACAAACAGTGTGGCAGCGTCAGTGTCGCAGAGGGAGAGGTACATCCCGCCGACTGTGTTTTGCCTGACAGGCGTGGGAAAGCAAAGGAAAAGATAGGGCCCCTCTGAGGCACATGAAGGGAGGGAATGAAAAAAATCCATTACACACACACACACACACACACACACACACACACACACACACACACATTCGCACATGGACCCTCCTCCCTCCCAAACACATACACACACATTCGCACATACACTCACACTCAAAGCACACGCACATATACGCACACATACACACACACACACACACAGACACATTGACACATACATACACACGCACGCACACATATACACACAAGTTCACACACACACACACACACACACACACACACACACACACACACACACACACACACACACGCTTTCTCTCACTCTTTTTCTCTCTGTGTCTTTCACATAGAGTAAAACACACACACACACACACACACACACACACACACACACACACACCACCATCATCATCATCATCATCATCATCATCATCATCATCATCATCATCATCATCATCATCTCTATATATATATCTGCTTTACGTTCTATCTGTCTATCTATCTACCAGAGTGCTGACCTTCATTTTGTGCGACGACATTGAGAAAGAAGAGGAGAAGAGCTGAAATCAGGAGTTGACCTTTGCCCCGCATGACGTCACGTTCGGGAGATTGTTGTGCTGAAACAGAAGGAAACAACAAAACATAGAACTAAAGGACACACACACATGTACGTGTTTAAAACGAACGATTATATAATGCATGGAACACGTGCCAGTGAAGAAGCGGAAGCGACCCCTCGCTTCTCATACAGCTCTGTCGAAAGACATCCGGCAAAAGCCGCGCGCGCGCGCGTGTGTGTGTATGTGTATGTGTGTGTGTGTGTGTGTGTGCGCGCGCGCGCGTGCGTGTGTTTTCAGCTAAGCCCGAGTATATTTTGTTCAGTACTTATCAAAAGTCAATGGTTAGGATAAAGGTTCCATAGTCTTTTACGGCTATCGGAGCAGTGAACTCGTGTCGATTGTGTCTGTGGCTCGGACAGAAAGGCGGGGCCCAATCCTCCCCTTCCGCCGTTTTGACCTCCCCTCAACCGAATACAGGTACTCATTCATGTCTTGGTGGAGTGAGGACTATCGGGGTGAAGTGCCTTTCCCAAGGACACAGCACTTTGCCGAAACGGGGCCTCGAATCCTCATTACCGGGGAACACTGAATCAACTGATTCTATTTATCTGTCAACACACACACACACACACACACACACACACACACACACACACACACACACACACTGTGGCATTGCGCCACGACAGTGGGTGCCGAAGTTGTATTGTGACAAATCAAGTATTGTCAGTTAAAGTTACAAAAGAAAAACTTCACACGCAATGTCCACTCAAGCGAAGCTGTAACATAAGAGAAACAAGCTCTAATTTAGATCTCAGAACAACTTCCATTCCATCAATCTTATTTTATTCTATAATGGTATTTTACAAAACTACTTTCCGATAAGGTACAACATTAAGGAAAAATGGTACAAAGAAAATAATGATATAAATGGTAGATAAACCCTTAATATCCATTACTTTTAGATATGTTTATGTATTGGAAAGCATACTAGGCATGATAGGATACACTAATTCATTCTTTTTTTATTATCAATATTGATATATATCTATTCTACATTGCGATGACCAGCTTGAAGGTGTGATAGCAATGATTACTATTGACATGTAATAAAATAGCAGATAAGATGAAACAAAGTCAGGATAATCGTACCATAATTCAAGATATTA
>NC_134883.1:7326699-7336699 GCF_041734735.1 Babylonia areolata
GCCATTCACTGCATGCAAAACGTTAGGTGAAAATGTTCTTTCTGCACAATATCCGACTTTATCTTGTATGCTCAAGGTGGTAGGGAGAGAAATGGTCAGACCATAATGTAAACGACCGCTGAAAAATCGATGTCAGTGTATTCAGTGATGTTAGTTAAGTCTGGACTTTTTAAAAACAAAATTTTTAGAGAATGTGCCCACGTAAATGTTGCTTCGCGTAAATAATTATTTCTTTTTTTTCTGGTGAAGAACGTGGTGAACGGCTGATTCCTGCTGCGTGGAATATAATGGGAAATGGAAATGAACGGAATTGGTCTCAGTGGTGGCCCGTCTGTAGCTTCGGCAGGAAAGTTATTGCCACAAGCACACATCCATGTGACTCATTATATGCTGCCCTCACACTGCAATGCGAGAACACAAGATCATGCATCATGAGACAAGTAACAGTTTCTGTGTACCATGTTTGATACTTAAACAAACATTATCAGTACGATTGATGCATATTTAATATTTTAATCAGCTTTTTGTAAGAGAACCATTTGTTTGTTAAATTCTGCATATTCTATTATTTTATTTTATTTTTTAACCTGGACGGGCTTGATAAACGAATGGTTGGTGATTTCCGTCTCGGGGCCTTGGGTTCGATCCTGTAATCGGCATTCGGTGGTTAGGGGATTGATATATTTTTTTTATGTTTTTATTCTGATCTCCGAAGATTGAACATGCGCGTGAAAGATCCGCCAGATCTCAGATGTCAGTATTCAATGGGATATGGAAATATAAACAAACTCACCACACAGACTCGCAAAAACGACCTATGGCTTCCGAAATGGCGAGGTAAAAACGGTCATACACATAACTGTCTATTCAGTTGGTACAAATGAACATGGAAGGTGCCGGAAAAAAAAGAGAAGAAGAAGGAAAGGAAGACGACGTAGTGTTCATTTGTCAGGATGGGAGTCTAGAATGTGTCAGGATGGGACAGGATGGGAGTCTAGAATGTGACAGGATGGGAGTCTAGAATGTGACAGGATGGGACAGGATGTGAGTCTAGAATGTGACAGGATGGGAGTCTAGAATGTGACAGGATGGGAGTCTAGAATGTGACAGGATGGGACAGGATGGGAGTCTAGAATGTGACAGGATGGGAGTCTAGAATGTGACAGGATGGGACAGGATGGGAGTCTAGAATGTGACAGGATGGGAGTCTAGAATGTGACAGGATGGGACAGGATGGGAGTCTAGAATGTGACAGGATGGGACAGGATGGGAGTCTAGAATGTGACAGGATGGGAGTCTAGAATGTGACAGGATGGGACAGGATGTGAGTCTAGAATGTGACAGGATGGGAGTCTAGAATGTGACAGGATGGGACAGGATGGGAGTCTAGAATGTGACAGGATGGGACAGGATGGGAGTCTAGAATGTGACAGGATGGGAGTCTAGAATGTGACAGGATGTGACAGGATGGGAGTCTAGAATGTGACAGGATGGGAGTCTAGAATGGGACAGGATGGGACAGGATGGGAGTCTAGAATGTGACAGGATGGGAGTCTAGAATGTGACAGGATGAGAGTCTAGAATGTGACAGGATGGGACAGGATGAGAGTCTAGAATGTGACAGGATGTGACAGGATGAGAGTCTAGAATGTGACAGGATGGGACAGGATGAGAGTCTAGAATGTGACAGGATGAGAGTCTAGAATGTGACAGGATGGGACAGGATGAGAGAATGTGACAGGATGTGAGTCTAGAATGTGACAGGATGGAAGTCTAGAATGTGACAGGATGTGACAGGATGAAAGTCTAGAATGTGACAGGATGTGACAGGATGGGAGTCTAGAATGTGACAGGATGAGAGTCTAGAATGTGACAGGATGGAAGTCTAGAATGTGACAGGATGTGACAGGATGAAAGTCTAGAATGTGACAGGATGAGAGTCTAGAATGTGACAGGATGGAAGTCTAGAATGTGACAGGATGGGACAGGATGGGAGTCTAGAATGTGACAGGATGGAAGTCTAGAATGTGACAGGATGGGACAGGATGGGAGTCTAGAATGTGACAGGATTGAAGTCTAGAATGTGACAGGATGGGACAGGATGAGAGTCTAGAATGTGACAGGATGAGAGTCTAGAATGTGACAGGATGGAAGTCTAGAATGTGACAGGATGGGACAGGATGGGAGTCTAGAATGTGACAGGATGTGGCTGGATGGGAGTCTAGAATGTGACGCTGCCAACAGATCTCCACGTTTCGTAATGCCTCCCCCCTAACAGCTCCCGCTCACCCATACCCCTCTTTCCGTTTTTGACCCCATTCCCCTCGGCTTTCTTTTATTGGCGATGAGGTTTCCTGTCGGCTGACGCTCGTATAACGTGTGTGCAACCTTATGTGTTCCTATTCTCCTCACTGTCCATTTTCCAGGTATCTTGTAGCCGATTTTCTCCCTCCTCGTAGACTGCAACCTTAACTTACACACTACGAGTGTGCGTGGTGCTTCCGTGATGTGGCACTGGACCCCGTTTTATAGTTCATGGAGGAATTCAGTGTTTTAAACTTGGTTTGAATTTGACATGATCTGATACATACGTTGTTGACGCGATCTTTTTACACTATCATGCATCGCTTGAGCACCGATTTTGTTACGCAATGCATGTATGCTAAACATTTTGCTATGAGCTGAACTGAGCCATTCTTGTTGCGGAAATTGATCAGCTCATTTTCATTTTAGTGTAGCTATAATATTCATTAACTAAAAAAAAAAAAAAAAAAGGGGGGACATCGAGTCACCAAGCGTGAATTTGATTTGAGTTCATGAATTAATTCTTGTGGCTGTTTTGATATGATTTACTAAGTCTGATTTGAGTCCCAAGTAATCCATTTGGGCAGATTTTGTTCTTGTGCTGTTCTGGGTCAGAACAAGAGCCATTCTCGTGAAACAGAAGACTGTAGAAAAATAGGAAAAGTGAGAAGATGACGGAGAAGAAAACTGAGAAGAAGATTGGGAAGAAGACTTAGGAGAAGATGGAGAAGAATTCGAAGAAGGAGAAAAATGAAGAAGGAGAAGAAGACAACGGCGGGGAAGAAGACCGAGAAGAAGACGGAGAAAACTGAAAAGACGAAGCATAAGACAGAGGAGGAGAAGACGAAGAAGTGGTGGAAGGAGGAAAGACGGAGAATGAGAAGAAAACGAAAAAGAGGAAGGAGATGAGGAAGGAAAAAGAGAAAAAGACGGAAACGAAGAATAAGAAAAAGAAGAAGAAGAAGCAGGAGGAGGAGGAGGAGAAGAAGAAGAAGAAAAGAAGAAGAAGCAGGAGGAGGAGGAGGAGGAGGAGGAGGAGAAGAAGAAGAAGAAGAAAATAAGAAGCAGGAAGAGAGGAGGAGGAGAAGAAGAAGAAGAAGGAGGAGGAGGAGGAGGAGGAGGAGAAGAAGAAGAAGAAGAAGAAGAAGAAGAAGAAGAAGAAGAAGAAGAAGCAGGAAGAGGAGGAGAAGAAGAAGAAGAAGAAAAGAAGAAGCAGGAAGAGGAGGAGGAGAAGAAGAAGAAGCAGAAGAAGAAGAAGAAGAAGAAGAAGAAAGCAAAGAAGAAGGGAAGCGGAAGAAGAAAGAAGAAGAAAAGGAGGAAGAAGAGGAGGAAAAAGAGAAAGAAGTGGCGATGTCCACATTTCTTCCCCTCCACTCCTCTGTGTAACAGGCGGAATGGACGCCCACGCCTTGATGTGAACACTACTCATTCAGTCTTGAGGAGAAAAATGTTGACATTGCCGAAGAATTATGTTTTTTGTTGTTTTGTGTTTGTGAAAAAAAAAAAGATAAGAGCCGTTCTTATTTAAAGTTTAAAAAAATCACTGGGGTGAACTTTTGTCTGTTATGATCTGAGCACATCACTCCACTTTTGCAACATCTCCACTGGCTACCTGTCTCACACAGAATAAAGTACAAGATCAGCACTCTCTGTTACAAATGTATTCACAAATCTGCCCCTTCCTATCTCTGTGGCTGCCTTCACCTCTTCACACCATCTCGCTCTCTGTGATCGGCTCCGGATCCACTCTGTTTACGCATACCCAGATACAAACACTCGACTGTTGGCCACCGTTCTTTCTCTGTCTCTGGACCTTGCAATTGCAATGAACTTCTTCTTTCTCTTCGTCAGGTCTCTACACTCAGCTCCTTCAAGTCTGGTCTCAAAACCCACCTCTTCCCAAAACAGCCTGCCTTCCCTGCCTCTTCCTTGTCTTCAGTTTTTCCAGTTTTAGAGTTATGCATGCATGTGAATGACTGGTGCGAAAGCGCTTTGATTTGTCTCTGCACAAGATTCAGCGCTATATAAACATAATAATAATAATAATGGGTGAAGCTGAGCAGATAGGGTTGTCATTGCGGATAATCACTGAGAAAAGAGTGCAGCATATCATGCAGCACGTTACAATACTTTAAACTTGGTTTCAGTTTTTCGTGGTTTCAGTTTTATGTGAGAATGGTTCTTTTGATATTTCAATCAACGTTCCGACAGTGTTTCGTGTTCTTGGACTGGTTAAGAGAAATGACGGGTGATTTGTGATCCCAGAAATGGCTACTCTGTGGTTAGCTAGGCTATAATTTAGTATTTGTATTGTATTTTTTCTTTTTTGTCACAACAGATTTCTCTGTGTGAAATTCGGGCTGCTCTCCTTAGTGAGAGCGCGTCGCTACACTGAGAGCGCCACCCATTTTTTTTCTGGGTTAAGTTTCATTTGTTTTTCCTATCGTAATGGATTTTTCTAAGCAGTTTGGTTTGATTTGATTTGATTCTGGCATTATAAAAAACAAACAAACAAACAAAAAACCACAACAAAAAACCCAACGTATTTTATGATGTATTGTTGTTGTTCTTTGTTGCTGTTCTTCTTGTTGTATTGATTTAGTAGATTTGAACCATTTTGCGGATGTCGGTCTTAGCCGTTTGTCTGGAACCCTGTGCCCCGCTTTGTGAAAGATCGATTGATGTCAGCAAACACAAAGACAGACTGATAAACGGAGAGACAGACACACAGACTGACAGAGAAGCAGATAGTGTGAGAGACGGAGAGATGATTGAGGCACGAGCGAGCGCGCGCGCACGCGTGTATTTGAAAAAAAGCGGGGTGGGGTGGAGGTGGAGGTGGGGTGGGGCGCGCGCGCGCACACAGACAAATACAAATAAACACACACACACACGACACCCACACAAAGAAACACACGCACACACACGCACACACACACACACACGCACACACACACACGCACGCACGCACGCACGCACGCACGCACGCACACACACACACACACACACACACACACAAAGAAACACACGCATACACACACACACACACACACACGCACACACACACACACACGCACACATACGCATCCACCCACCCACACGCCCACACCTCCACCCCACCCCCCACCCCTCCACACACGTACACCCCCTTCCCACACAGGAACACCTTAGGTACCCAGGTAATCGTTCAGTGTTCGAGGAGAAGAGGTCGTGGTGGAGGTCAAGAGGAAATTGTTTCGCCGATCGCACGACGCCCACCGCCCACCACCACCAACACGACCGAAGCCAGACCTGCAGCCTGCCCTGCTGGCGCTGTCCATCTCAGTGCCCCTCTTTTAACTTTCGGGATCGCCGTAGGAAAGAGAACGCGGGCACGGGCACGGGCACGGGCGTCGCGCGCGCAGCTTAATCTGGGACCAGGCATTTTCCGGGACAATGTCCGTGTCAACATGGCGCGGGATTGGGCGGTTGTGGACCATTCTCGGGCAATTACCTGCCTTTACAACGTCCTGGCCGGAAAGAGAGAGAGAGAGAGAGAGAGAGAGAGGGGGAGGGCGGGGGTGGGGGGAGGGGGGACGAGGGAGGGCGGGGGGGGAGAGGAGGGGGGCGGAAATGGAAGAGGAGGCGTGGGGGAGAGTAGTGTGTAGGAGGAGGAGGAGGACAAGGAGAGAGAGAGGGGGCGTGGGGGGGGCAGAGAGGAGAGAGATGGAGAGGGGGAAGAGGAGGGGGCGAGGGCCTGGTGGTAAAACTGGAGCATGGGGGGAAAGGGGGGCGTGGGGGGGGGGCAGTGCAGTGAGATGGAAGAGGCAGAGAAACAGCTGGAGAGAAAGAGAGATGTAATGAAATGAAAAGAATTAAATTTTTGATTGATGACAGCATATTTGTCTTTCATGCCAGGGGGATCAACAATAAAAACAAACAAACGAACGACGTATAAAACTAAAAAGAATAAAATGGCTAAACATGAAAGTCAACAAAATAAGCGTAAACTACTCCGGTCCTATTTTCTGTCGGCCATGTGAGCAACGTTTGTCGTTTTCAGTGGGTCTATGTTGGTTCAAAACACAATAAGTGACATAATGATTGACTAACCGACAGTAATTTGTCAGGCAACCATGTTGAGCGATAAATTGTATTGATACAACTTTGCCTTTCGAATACTATTCATAAACAAAGAGCTCATTCATACAAGTAGCTTTTTCCATCCTGTGGTAAAACGCTTTGGCGATAAACTTTGCAAATGATTTGATATCTTTGTTTATCGATGAAATTATAATTATTACGTTCTGTCTTTTTGTGTCATATTGATTTTAACAAAAAGGGTCTCGCGACGAAAGTAATATTCCTTACAATCAAAAATGATTTTTATTTACCAGACCGTCTGAGCATAGAAGTCATGTGGCAGAGAGAGAGAGAGAGGGAGAGAGAGAGATTCAGATTCAGATTCAGACGGTACTCTTTCACCGCTAATGTCGCATTTCAGCACCAGCTAGATAGAGCACCCATGTCACTGAAATGCGACCAGATCATGGGTCTGTTGTTCATGAACCTGCTGCCCTTATTTTTCGGTTGAAGGAAAGGCCATATTTTCTGCACATCACTGGGGAATCCTCAGCTATTCTTAGACACCATCTTTTCTGTGTTTATAGCACAAAGGAATTTTGCACTCTAAACTGACTGGCGGTGAAAGGAATTATCAACTGATTGATAATTGATAATGTGATCAGACGGGCGCAATAGCCGAGTGGTTAAAGCGTTGGACTGTCAGTCTGAGAGTCCCGGGTTCGAATCACGGTGACGGCGCCTGGTGGGTAAAGGGTGGAGATTTTTACGATCTCCCAGGTCAACATATGTGCAGACCTGCTAGTGCCTGAACCCACTTCGTGTGTATATGCAAGCAGAAGATCAAATACGCACGTTAAAGATCCTGTAATCCATGTCAGCGTTCAGTGGGTTATGGAAACAAGAACATACCCAGCATGCACACCCCCGAAAACGGAATATGGCTGCCTACATGGCGGGGTAAAAACGGTCATACACGTAAAAATCCACTCGTGTGCATACGAGGGAACGTGGGATTTGCAGCCCACAAACGCAGAAGAAGAAGAAGAAGAAGAAGATAATGTGATCGCCTAGAGGTAACGCATCCGCCTGGAAAGTGAGAGAATCTGAACGCGCTGGTTCGAATCACGGCTCAGCCGCCGATATTTTCTCCCCCTCCACTAGACCTTGAGTGGTGGTCTGGACGCTAGTCATTCGGATGAGACGATAAGCCGAGGTCCCGTGTGCAGCATGCAGTTAGCGCACGTAAAAGAACCCACGGCAACAAAAGGGTTGTTCCTGACAAAATTCTGTAGAAAAACGCACTTCGATAGGAAAAGCAAATAAAATTGCACGCAGGAAAAAAATACCAAAAAAATGGGTGGCGCTGTAGTGTAGCGACTCGCTCTCCCTGGGGAGAGGAACCCGAATTCCACACAGAGAAATCTGTTGTGATAAAAAGAGAAATACAAATACAAATTAATTAAAGTGCTTCGGCCATAGGCATACATACACATCAGGGAAGGGGACGAGGGATGGGGGAAGAGAGAGTGGGTAATCCATCTGTCACACACACACACACACACACACACACACACACACACACACACACACACACACACACACACACACACACACACACACAGAGAGAGAGAGAGAGAGAGAGAGAGACTGGGATGGTTTATTCAAAAAGGCCATAGCCCCTTATGAAGGGGTGGTGTTTATACTTATTTCGAAAACATTACAAGACATATATGATACTATAGAACAAAGCAATACATAAATTGATAATCAGGTACAAATAAGTGACGAAAGAGAGACAAAGAGAGAGAGAGAAAGAGAGAGAGAGAGAGAGAGAGAGAGAGAGAGAGAGAGAGAGAGAGAGATGAAATTGTATTTCAAGAAGATAAAGGAATAAGACAATCATAGTATGATTTATAACAGCCGGTCCTCTGGGCAGTATGTATGGGCTGAACAAAAAGGAAAACGCAAACAAAATAAGTGAAAACTGTAACACACACTTCAACAAAACACACGAAATAAACTAAGCATGCATGGAACATGGATAGATTATCGAAGTGCAGTGCAGTACACGTGTGAGCCAACAACGAGGTGGAGAGCTGGGGCAGAGATAAAACAATAGTTGGAAAGATGGGACAACGAAAGAGGGTACGGGAGAATGAGCGAGACATATTGATTGACACACGCAAAAAAAAAAAAAAGGAAAAAAAAAAAAAGGAAAAAAGGAAAGAGAGAGAGAGAGAGAGAGAGAGAGAGAGAGAGAGAGAGAGAGAGAGTGAGTGAGTGTCTACATACATACACACACACACACACACACACACACATATATATATATATATGTGTGTGTGTGTGTGTGTGTGTGTGTGTGTGTGTGTGTGTGTGTGTGTGGCAGAGAGAGAAAGAGAGAAAGGATGATGGATGGACGAACAGAGGGAAGAAAGAGACAGAAGTGAAGAGAAACGTTGAAAGAGACAAACAGGCAGATATTGACAGACAGACAGAAAGAGTGACAGAAAGATGGCAGTTTTTCTTCATTGAATTATCCCCTCTTTACGTTGTCTGTAACCAGTTACCTTGTTGTTCACTATTTTTCTTTTTCTTTTTTTCTTTTTTCACTTCTTATTGAAACGCTTTCATCAGATCTTTCTGATTCTGAAATGGAAAACACAACAAACAAAAATCGGGAAAAATCTTTCAAATCAGCCAAATACTTTTCCGTCTGATTAGTTTGATTAAAAAAAAATTTTTTTTTTTACAAAGTTCAGAAAACAACCCTCGTTTTAACACTCCTGCCATATTGTTATTTTGTTTTTGTTGCTGTTCGTTTTGTTCTGTTTTCACAGTCTTTCTTAATTAAAATGCACAAAACATTAGACGAAGTCGCAGACTGCTGTTCATCTTGTTGATTAAATCTGGAAGCTGGAGAACACACAGCAGACTCGTCCAATAACATGAACCAAACGACCCGACAGCGTACTGTTACGGAGTTGGAAAAAACAAACACTTGCATTTTCCTGAGGATGTAGACCATTAAAAAAACCCCAAAAAACCATCCACTGAAACGCATTTGGTCATTCTTTTAATGTACTTTTTTTTGGGTCTTATTCATCATTAGCTGTATCGGGTTAACATGGCTGATAAGGAAACATGATAGCCTGCTGAGAGGCGTGAAACATGTGAAAAGAGATGGGTAATTATGTAGGAAAAATAAGATGTAGTTTTTTTTACTCGAAAGAAAATAGGACGTGTTGTTTTCGAACTGGACCCGAATACGTCAACTTTTAATTCATCCGTACGGTTTTTTTCTGAAAGTTTTATTTTGTTTTGATTATTTGTTTGGCAAAAAACACTGTTTCTGTTCATTTATTTATTCATCCATTCATTTCTTTTTACTACCTCGGAGATATTAATTTTAGGGGTCTTTATGACCGGCGATAAAACTGTCACTTGATATACTGCGCTTTGGAAGTAAAGGCAGCATTGGATGGTGTTCAGTTTCAACGTATCGGATATGCCACCCGTTTTACAGTGCAAAGAATTAAATCTTCAACACCTTTAATGAAATTCTACACAGCGAGAAAGAGAAGGGGGAAGGGGAAAACAGGTTGGGGGTTGGTGGTGGGGGGTGGGGGAG
>NC_134883.1:7344199-7384199 GCF_041734735.1 Babylonia areolata
TAGAAATTAGAATCTCCCATTTCTTCAAATAAACCAAGACCAAAAAGCAAATAGATACCTTGCAGCTGTCGCTAATTCTTTTACGAGTACTTTACGCTTTGAATCCTCAGAAATCAGAATAATCTATAAGAAGCCGAACAGAAACAGTACAAGTTTAATTGATAATAAACGGCGAATGAACTGTAAGAGGAGGAAAAATATGGACATGAAAAGCTTATCAAATTCGAAAAAGCAAGTTTGTTTGCAGTTCTCTCTCTCTCTCTCTCTCTCTCTCTCTCTCTCTCTCTCTCTCTCCTCCCTCCCTCCCTCTCTCTCTCTCTGTCTTTCAAATTCAGAGAAATGGCTTCTTCGTGAAAACGCTGTTTGCATTCTTTTGTTTGTTTGTTTTTTCTTTTATTGTTCTACACATTGAACTGTAATGCTGGTATAGTTTTGTTTGACTGTGTTTATTGATGCTCACAGTGTCGTGATGTATTGTTTGTAAAATAATGTTCACATTCCCCTTCATAAGGGGCCTAGGCCTATACATGAATAAACCATCTTGAATCTGTGTGTGTGTGTGTGTGTGTGTGTGTGTGTGTGTGTGTGCGTGAGAGAGAGAGAAAGAGAGAGAGAGAGAGAGACAGAGACAGACAGACAGACAGACAGAGAAAGAGGGACACAGAAAGCGGTGATTCGCTTGTTTCGTTCAAAACCAGAAAGCCGCTTACCCCCTCTAAAAAAAACTGTGGCAAATTATCCTTGGCGTTTCTGTTAATATCTTTATCTACTGCAACATTTCAGAAGCCAAGCTGGCATATTTATGTCTGTCGCTTTAAAATTTTTTTATTTTTTATTCCAGCATCTCCATCACCATAAAAAGGTATAATCAAAGCAGGACGTTATACTACGTTGTCTGTCTGTCTGTGTGTTTGTATGTATGTTTATTTGTATGTCTTGTCCACTCTGAAATAATCCGGTCTTGTCTGTCTGCCTGCCTGTCTCCCTGCCCGTTTGTTTGTTTTTGCCAATGACAGGGATTTTTTTTCCATTTTTTCAACTGTACAAATATCTGCTACGAAGGCCTTTTTTTTTTCATGTCCACTATTCCTACGTGATTATCGTAAATTAATACCCCAACAACAGAGAACTGTTATACACTTATAATGTGATGAACAACAGACACCAGGTACGTAGTCGCTGAAAAAAAAAAAAAAAAAAAAAAAAGGAAAGAAAAGGAAAAGAAGCCTTATTGAAGCAGAGAGAAATTTCTTTCTCTGTATTTATTTTTATCACAACAGATTTCTGTGTGTGAAATTCGGGCTGCTCTCCCCAGGGAGAGCACGTCGCTACACTACAGCGCCACCCATTTTTTTTGGTATTTTTTCCTGCGTGCAGTTTTATTTGTTTTTCCTATCGGAGTGGATTTTTCTACAGAATTTTGCCCTTTTGTTGCCGTGGTTTCTTTTACGTGCGCTCAGTGCATGCTGCACACGGTACCTCGGTTTATCGTCTCATGATGTCAGCTACCATTATTCATTTGGACTTCCACCCTTGGAACTAACTATATCAACTTTGATGAGCAGAATCAATCACCGATGCCACACTAATTATTTTATCACTGTTCAGCAGTCATTAGACTAATCATGTGAAGTTTCTAGGGCGTGGAGAACATCCGTTCGAAATCAATCAACAGGAAATGCACGTAAATACATCCCCCCGTCACACACACACACACACACACACACACACACACACACACACACACACACACACTCACTCACTCACTCACTCACTCCCCCCCCCCCCCCTAAAAAAGAAAAGAAAAGAAAGTCGACATGTGTTGAAATAGTATACTGAATTCCTCGGAGGGAAATCGGAACTGATTGATAGGGGAAACATACAGACACAGACAGACAGACAAACAGTCGCACACACACACACACACACACACACACACACACACACACACACATATATATATATAATGTCCTTAACTGTACAAAAATCGATACTTGAAAGCAAATTGTCAATCAGGTACAAAAATCGATACTTGAAAGCAAATTGTCAATCAATAACTCCTTTTTCTTTATCTGGGAGATAGAGATAGAAGAGGACAGAGAAACAGAGGGAGGAAGAGAGAGAGAGAGAGAGAGAGGAGAGACACAGAGAGAGAGAGAGATGGATGCAGAGAGACATACAGAGAAACAGAGGGAGGAAGAGAGAGAGAGAGAGAGAGACACAGGCAGACGGACAGACAAAAAGGGAGAGAGAGAGAGAGAGTGGGGGTGGAGCGGGAGAGGTGGGGTGGGGGTGGTGGGGAATCAGTTGCATCCACAGAGAACGATTTCCGACCCTCACCCCCCACCTCCTTGTCACCACACAACAAAACGTGTGGACCAGTCAGGTGGAAGGAAAAGCGCCCTGTCACTTCAAAGCCGCAGATAGAAACAGATCAGCCCAGCAGTTTCCACACTGCCACGGAAACACCAGCTGACAGGCCAGCGTGGAGAGGGGGCCGGGGGGGGGGGGGGGGGGGGGGGGGGGGGGGGGGGGGGGGTGACTTCAGAGACCTCTGTTTGTGATATCATCTTTACCTTGACATTCAGGAAGGACTTCAGAGTTAAGGGGAAAAAGGGGGGGACTCAGAGTGGAACACTTTTCGGTGATAAAGCCACACACACACAGACACACACACACACACACGCCAAAGAGAGAGAGACAGAGAGAGAGAGAGACGGGTGTGGGTTGAGCATTAACTATTCAAGTGTTCTTTCAGGTGGCGAACCGTTATTGAACCGAGGCCATAAGTCACATGCGCGCGCGCACTCTTACACACACAAGGCTAATTTCATGCGAGCGCGTACATGCGCGCGCGCACTCTTACACACACAAGGCTAATTTCATGCGAGCGCGTACATGCGCGCGCGCACTCTTACACACACACACACACACACACACGCACACACACGCACACACACACACACGCACACACACACACACACACACACACACAGAGCTGTCCCAAATACAAGAATAACTATGTTGTTCAAAATCACACGAACGAAAAGTTCTGATATGAGTATGGGGATGACAGAACAAGAACAAATTAAACATTCTTCTTGGCTGTCACTTCACGCTACTTTCCATTTTTAACACTCGATTTTTGCAGTCTGGTACGCTATGAATATGTTACTTGTATTGCGAGGGGGCGGAGGGGTGTGTGTGTGTGGGTGGGGGGGGGGGGGGGGGGACTGAGGCCAGTCAGCTGGATTCACCTGACTTAATTAATCAACTCTCTTCGCTCCGAAGGGCCGTGGCAGAGTCAGTAAGGCGTTGGACTTTTGATCCAGTGAACAGGGTCCGATCCCCCGTTTCGGCCTGTAGTTGTCTCTTTTGGAAAGGCACCAACCCCGACTTTCTTCACTCCACCCAGGTGTGAATGGGAACCTGACATGGTTGGGTGAACGTTAAAACGGCGGAAGGAGAGGATTGGGCCTCACCTTCCTATGCCGAGCTCGAGACAGTGGGTTTGAATTCACTACCATGATGGCCGTAAAAAGTTGTGGGAACCTCTTCGCTCCAGCTGGAGCATAAGGCGCCAACAAATCTTCTCCAGTCATTTCGGTTTTAAGCAAGCCAGCTGATCTTGTACCAGGTTTTGTCTGCTGTTTTCATCTCCTCTTCCACAGTTCTTCTCCATGTACTCACTGGTCTGCCGCTCTTTTTTTCCCTGGCGGTGCCCATCTGAGGGCAGCGCATGGGTGTCTGGTTTTGTTAATCATCAAGACATGCTCCGATGTCTCTGTTTCACCCCGTCCACAACGTTCTTGCTGCCTGTGCGTCTGCCCTTTCCTTACCTCCGGTGCAGAGTGTTGATGTCTTCCTTACGCCAAGTTCTCGCCTCATAATTTGTCGAGCTGCTGCTCACGATGTTACTTCTGTCCTGAACTGTCACCCACTTTCATGGCCACAAGAAAAAAAAAACCCAGAAGTTTATAAGATCGTGATGTAGGAGGGGGTTGGGTGGAAGTGGGAGGGGGGCTGGGGGGGGGGGGACGTGTGGTGACTATCTGGCGAGGCGATAACATAGTGGAGACAAATGAATACAGTAAACTGAACGAAGTATGTCCCAAGGGATTCAGGCTCAGAAAGGAAGAACTACAGAATCCTCCATATCTCGTTTCACTTCCGCCGTACCGTATTTTTCAATGCCTAGACTAATGTTTCTAGTATCGCCCCCACACAACTAACCCAAACCCATCAAATTCCAGCAAGACATGATCCACGAACCCGTTTTGATATTTTGCACATACAAGACCGAATAACTACAAATAACCAAGGGAACATTTCTCCTGTTCTTCTCGACAAAAACAAACAAACAACTAATCAAACGAACGAACAACAACAACAACAAAAGGGGATGGGGGTGGTGGCGGGGACGTGGGAGGTCTGGGTGGTGGGGAGGGGCCTGGGGGCTGGGGGTGGGGGGTTGGGGGGCAGCGGGGATCTGAAACCGACATTCAGGGTTAACAAACAGTATGGAGAGAAGCCTTACTGAAGCACAGTTCGCTATTGCCATTTTGTTTTTGGCTTTGAACCACTGGTGAGTCGCACTCGTGGTGGAGACAGCTCCCTCCTTTGGTCCGGAAATCGAGATTACGCGTTAGAAAAAAAAAAGGCGAAAAATAGCCGATACTTCCAAAGCTTTTGATCGTGTCTCCATTCCACTCTCGCCGCCCACATAACACTAGGCATCCACCCACGCCCGCAGTATTCTGGTTGAAAGTGTTTCCGCAAATATAACAGCAACGCACCCACAGATCAAGTGGCAGCTTTAAGCGGAATGCCTTGGGGTGCGCACTTTTAAAATTTTTTTTTTTTCTCACCTCTACCGATGACACACCACCGTTTCCTTCGTCAACTTACATGACTTTACCAGACTGTTCAGTTGAGAAACGGAAAGATATGTGAGAATGGGGCTTTTCATCCATTGGAATACAATGCAATACAAAGGCGGTTTGGCTGTTATCATCAACACAAATACCCCCGTGCAAGAAATTAACGCGTACGCATGCT
Source organism: Babylonia areolata (assembly GCF_041734735.1). NCBI lineage: Eukaryota > Metazoa > Mollusca > Gastropoda > Neogastropoda > Buccinidae > Babylonia > Babylonia areolata. Next base: position 7,349,258 of record NC_134883.1, read on the forward strand.
TTCATACATAACCAAACTATAGGAGAGTGACTTACTGACTCTCTCTCTCTCCTTGGCGCGCACACACACACACGCACACGCACACACACACACACACACACACACACACACACACACACACACACACACACACACATCCCGCGCGCACACATACACACATACATACGCACACGCGAATGCACGCACACCCTTTAAGTGCCAGAACGAACATTCGGATGTCACCAGATTATTGTATTTATATATATGTCACACGACGTATCAGTCGATGGTCAGTCCTCCGCACAGTTCCACGTGGCCCGATGATGAACCAAAAAAGAAAGAAAAACAATTCAAAGGGGAAAAAAAACAACAACAATAGCAACAAACAAACAAACGAAAAAAAGAGCAAAACAACAGCACCTTATTGCACATGGTCAGAAAAAAAAACCAAGCAAACGACAGGACCGAAGATGAAGAATAGGCGAAGAAAGCAAACAAGGGGAAGGAAAGTGAAGAAAACAAAAGCGAAAGTAAACACAGAAAGGAAAACAACAACAACAACAACAACAAAATCCAACCAAAACCAGACAGGGAGCAAAGGAAGGGGGAAAGAGAGAAAAGGAAGACGAAACAGAAGGATGGAAAGAAAGTAAAGAAAAAAAGGAAAGAAAAATTGAAGAGAAGAAAAATGAAAGAGACAAAAAGAGAAATAAAATGCAAGGAAGAACGAAGAAAGAGAAAGAAAGAGAAAGCAGCAATGGATACATGCCATTCAAGCACCTCCTTAACTTTTCACCTTGTTCGAGACGGTAAAAAGCGGCGAAATCTAATCAACACCTTCAACAAAAGCAAACAAAATCCACATGTCGGATCGTTTTTTGAATGGCTGATTACGCTGGCTTTCAGAACCGATGGACCAGACTTCATTAAGGCAAGAAGTCGGCCCCATGTTGTTAATGGTGATTAGAGTGGATGATACGGTGTAATAGTCCTTGAAGAATTGTCTGGGGCCGTGTCAAGAAACAGTTGTTTTCTTGTCATGATTGATGTGATGTGATGTGATGTGATGTGATGTGATGCGACGTGTGTGTGTGTGTGTGTGTGTGTGTGTGTGTGTGTGTGTGTGTGCGCGCGCGCGTGCGTGTTTGTGTGTGTGTGTGTGTGTGTGTGCGTGCGTGTGTGTGTGTGTGTGTGCGCGCGTGCGTGTTTGTTTGTGTGTGTGTGTGTGTGTGTGTGCACGCGTGTGTGTGTGTGTGTGTGTGTGTTTGTGTGTGTGTGTGTGTGTGAAAAAGACAGACAGAGATGGTAAGAGACCGACCGAGAGAGAGATCATGACATTCCTGATAGAAAAACTTACCTTCAGCTCCTTTACGGCAACCACCTACCTACAAACAATGTCGGTTTTTTTCACCTGTAATTTTGCACGTCTCTGCAAGCTTTCTCTCTTAAAAAATTTTTTTAAAATTATTTTTATTAAATTTTTTTATTTTTTTTTTTACTTAACCCCCCACTTTAATTCGTTCCTGAAAGGAGTTTTTGAGCATGTGTGTGAATGATCTGTAGTATTTGATCTGTAATGTTTTGTTCTTTTATTAATGTTTTGTATTAATCTAAACTAATCCTTGTCACATGGTCACGTGCGCCGGTGTGAATAATGAGTAGATACAGCGCACTGATTAATATTTTCTTTAGCGCTTTATTAGTAACAATGGTATGGTGATGATGATGGTGACGATGATGATGATGATTATCATTATCATCATTATCGTTGTTGTTGTTGTTATCATCATTATTGTTATTGTCATCATTATCATAAATAAATTTGAGGCATTTTAGCCATTCTACATAAATACTGCCAGACATACGTGCTTATATCTCTCTTTCTTGATCTATCTATCTATCTATTTGTTGTCATATTAACAGCTTCTAAATCGGACCACGTTTCTGCTCTTCTTCACTCTCTCAACAGTTTGTCTGTTTCTGATCGAATAGACTACAAACTATCCACTGAGACGTTTTCTGCGGTCAGAGTCTGGACCAGGGTGTCTTCTTGAACTTCTCCATATCTATACTCCATCTAGCCAGCTCCGCTCTTCTTCTCATACTTGACTTCCCAGGATACCTCACATTAGAACAGAATAGAATAGAATGTCTTTGTTACCAAGTGTACCGGGGTCACAAGGAATATTAAAACTAAGATCTACCAAAGATACTAGTCCCTAAGACCCTAACAGACTCCTGACAACCTCTGACATTTCGACTCCCTTGCCTCTTTTAAATCTTGCCTCAAAACTTATCTCTTCTCTCAGCAGTAAGTTTCGTTGTCATGTCTATCCAAACAGTCCTGTACATATGGCATGCCTGACGCTATATGTATACAATACAATGATAGCGAATAAGTCGAAGAGGAAAAACTCGGAATAGAAGAATGACAGTATTGAAAGTATTTCTGGCAGACTGATTTATTTTGAGGAAAGGGGGTACAGTTGGGACTTTTGCCTGCATGCCAGAATGTGTGTGTGTGTGTGTGTGTTTGTGTGTACGCGCGCGCGCCCGTGTGCGTGCGTGCGCGCGCGCGCGCGTGTGTCTGTGTGTGTGTGTGTACGCACGCGCGCCCGTGTGCGTGTGTGTGTGTGTGTGGAGGGTGCGCTGGTATGCATGTGTGTTTGAATGTATGCTAGTAGGTATTCATGCATTGCGTTTATGTCTGTGTTTAGATTGCAAGGTACATTTTGGTGTGTTATATGTAACATAGATGTAATATGTATAATATTAGTGTTTTATTTTTTCTGGATAGCTATATAAGTATTTATTATTATTATTATTTTATTATTATTGTTGTTGTTGCTGTTTGTGGGTCTGTCTGTCTATCTATATCTTAAACTGAAAGCAGAAAAAGTGGTATTTCAAACTAGTTTGAACTATCTCCATATTACAAAAAGGTGCATTGTTGTTACACATAAACTTTCCCGCCAAAACACAGAAAAGGAGTGACCATGTACAATTCAAAGGACATTAAAGCAGAAACAAAAGCCGAAATGAAACATTGGATCATTAGAATTATCAGCTTTGATATTTCGAATCGACAAGGTTTCGTGTGATTTGTGTGTGTGAATGGGTTTTCAATTATTACCGACGACTCGTAGAAACAGAACGAAATCCCATGAAACCCTCGTCATGTTGAATGAAAGACGATCCCTTTTGCTGCTATACTGACAACTTTTCCAGGAGCTAAAAAGAAAATCCTCTGCAGAGGTGATAGAAATAATATCGAATGCAAACAGACAAAAAAACGCTTGAAACCTATTTGCGTGACATTTACAGAAAGAGATGAAAGGTGAAATATCTTCAAAGCGGCTCTAACTCTCTTACGTGTTCCCTCAACACGTATCGACATTATCAGCCCCTGTCACGCGTGCTAAAGCGGACGTGCACTCGCCCCAAGATACCCCACTACAGACACCACAACACAAGTCAACGCAGAAATGAAATGTAATGCATTTAATGAATGTGTATATATATCTATAGATGTGTATAAAAAATCATAAAGGGCAAACAAACAAAAACACACACAAAAAAACAACAAAAAACGGCAGCAGAACTACAGCCTTATTCCTCCCACATAGTACCACAAGGGCACTGACCAGTGAGATCACACAGTCATTCTAACCAGCCATTAGGTTCACTTGGAGGCACTGCATATCAGTCTGGCTGTCACCAATATCAAAACAGGAATGTGGGTTGTTTTTTCAGTCCAACTTTCTCTCACTCTCTCTCCGCAGGTAAGTATAATGAAAAAACAAACGTCAGGAACGACAACTGACCAGGAGACTTTGGAAAATGAAATGAAATAAAATACAATAAACTGGAAGCACAGGATAGTCTTTCTTTTGTTTGTTCACATTAGAACCTTAGACACATGAACATAGAACTGTCGCTGACGCTGGCGGACTGAAGACAGGCCCGCAGTGAGGAATGTCAGCGGAGCCCTCAGCGGATCCGTCGCCGGCACCGAGAGGCGGATGGTCTAGAGCGACGTGACGTTCACCACGACTGGATGGAGGCACCAACACCTCGAAGACGCGCGCCAGGCAGAAACCCCGACCACGATGCTGTCAACTGTGGAGATTCACTGACGGGACTGAAGGACAAGAACCACCCACTGGCTAACGCACAATGTTCTGTAGACGAACGAACGGGTGCTTACATATATATATGATAGTCAGTCGTGTCCGAGTATGACCACCAGAACAGCAGAGGAGGCAACTGCTGTTCCGACTATTTGGCCTAGAATTTTGATAATAGTGGAGAGTGTCTTCCCAAGTACATCCCCACTCTCTCGGCCAAGAGGGTTTTAGAACAGTCGGCGTTGGGATGGTTCCCAAAGGCCAACTAGCCCACAAGGCTGCAGCACTAAGAGCCAGTGCAATTTTGCCTCCTAGTTTGAGAGTCATAGTCCTTCACAAAAGACTAAGCTGTAAATGGTTTCCCATTGACTGGAGAAACCATTGATAATACAGCTGTCACTTTGCTGTTGGCCCAAATGTAAACTTATGTCAATCTGTGATATAAGCCGAGTGTTGGGCCTAAGGGTGCTTACATAGAACTAGAGAAACGGAGAACACAGTCCCATCTGGCGGACATGAAGTCGTTTACAGGGGGTATAACGAATATCAGCCGCTAAGCGCTGGTTCCATCACCGTCCTTCTCCAAGAACTGACTCCCTTCGAGTGAAGATGGGGAAAACCGGCGAGGAGCATTGGAAGTACTAGAACTCCGCTCACTCTGCTCATTCAGTTTCCTATGTATTTTTTTGTTCAGTTGCACGAGACACTAATGAAACATACAAAACATGACATAACAACACGATCTCTCTCCACGCTCGAACACCCAGACACCAAGGGGAACACGCACGATGAAAAACATCGTGCACGTACATCAGGAACACACCCGCCTCCAAAATAATCCAGTGACCCACCAGCCTCCGCGAACTTCGCCTGCCATGAGAGAAGAAAGATGGGATGAGACGGATTCGAACCCCCTCCGTAAACGCAAAAGAAAACAAAAAAAACCCCCAAAAAACCCACAAAAAAAACAACAACAACAGCGGAACCATTATGTCGTCCGTGGCAGCCCCCCACCCCCTCCCCTCTTTCCCTACCCCCAGCCCTCACATCCATGAAATCTGTCTCCTTGTAGATATCGAATTTTCAATCAGCAATGCTGTTGGTTGCAATTGTAATGCCATAGCTATTGCAATGGGATTGGGATTTTTTTTAATGTTCAGCGCGCTGCCACCTTATCTTATTCGGTATTTCCTTCCCCCTCTCACACCTCTCTTCTCAATGCTGTGACATTTGGTATTTGCGAAGGCAGGGCTTTTTCTCTCTCTCTCTTTCTCTGTTTTGTTTTTGTTTGGTTGAGCAGATGTGGTATGGCGAACGTAGACCATTCCGCAAGCTTTGACGCCTCGTGGACACAGACTGCAGTCCCTGTTGAATTTTCCCTGTACTTGTATGTTTAAAGTCCACGACTTCTGCGTTCGTAGGACGCAACTCTCACTTTCACTCATATCAACGAGTGCGTTTTCGTGTATGGTCGTTTTTACACCACTAGCGAGCCATACGCCATTTTCACGGATTTGCCTACTGGAAAACATGTTCGTATTTTCATAACCCACCAAACGATGGCATGGATTACGGTATCTTTTACGTGCGTACTCCATCGTCTATGTATGTGTTTGCACATGACGGGGATTAAAGCGGAGATTAAAACACTAGGTCTGCACATGATGTTGAATCGGAGATCGGAAGAAACTGATCTGCGGCCATTACTCACCGGGAGCCTCGGCCTGGATAGAAACCTAGGATCGTCAGATTGAACGTTCGACACTCTAACCACTTAGGTGTTGCATCTGTGTGAACAGTTTACCATATGGCAGTTCATTTAATTAAGTCAAGTCCAGTTCTGTTTAGTTCAGTGCGATACAGAGCAAAGAAGTACTGTGCACTACAAAAAAACGCAATCTTGTACTTGATATTACAGTGCATGGTTTAGTATCATTCAGTCACACACACACACACACACACACACACACACACACACACACACACAGAGTTATCAAATATGGCCTGTTTATCTATATGAAAAACAAATCAGTTACCAGCTTTGAATAGACATAGTAAAAGATTTCAGTTCAGCGTGTACGTACGTGTCCAGGCGTACCCAGATGAGGAGAAAACAGAAATGCACAAAGATGAAAAAATAGATGATCACGGCCTCTGCAATATCTACCGCGATATTGAGCAAACTTTAATTTTACAGCTTCCTGCTGTCCCGTCCACCTTCCATTTCACCTAAATGACAGAAAGAAAAAAAAATCACAGCCACACACGCACACAATCACTACCTCCACCCACTCCCTCGCGACAGGTTGTCGTCCAATGCGTTTCAGGCCTTAAGTGGATAATGCTTTCCATTACCGGCGGCCTCACTCGTCTAATTCAGCACAATCGTGGTCGGTAAAGTGTTCTCCAAACTCACTGCCGAACACAGTTTCCATTAATTAGGCGTAAACATAACCATAAAAACACACATACACCTCACCTGCAATAAACACACACACGCACGCACGAACCCCGCACGAACACACACATACACACACGCACGCCCGCGCAAAGAGAGAGAGAGAGAAAGAGAGAAAGAGAGAGAGAGAGAGAACCCAGTTCAGACAGTCCCCCCCGACCATCCAGCAATTTTCAAAAGCCCAGAAGCATATTGCCCTGAATGACGCCCGCCCAATTGCATGGTCCACAACGCTGAACAAGGCAGAGGGTTTATCTGGGACATACCATGTCTCCGCGCTTCCGGTCTTCAGACGCTAAATTGACAGTTGACAGAACGGGGATTGGAGCCCTGCCGGGGTTGGCTGTGCAAGATAACAACAGACACTAACGACTTGGATCGGAGGAGGGGGAGAAAGGAAAGAAGAGTGATGGGAGGTTGAAACTGTCCCATGGGGAGACCGGCGGGGGGAGTGGGGGTGGGGGGTGGGGAGGGGGGTTCTCTGACGGAGAGAAATATGCAGAGATGGTCATTGGATATTGGAAGAGTAGAGGAGGTGTTTATCAGCTGATGAAGACCTTTGACTGACTTGTGTCGTGCCGTTAATTATGATATGACAGGCGACGGCTGGAGCCCGAGGCTGCATGCAAACAGCCGGGAACCCTACCAGTAACCCGACAAGCGGAGTGATGGCCTAGAGGTAACGCGTCCGCCAAGGAAGCTAGAGAATCTGAGCGCGCCGGTTCGAATCACGGCTCAGCCGCCGATATTTTCTCCCCCTCCACTAGACCTTGAGTAGTGGTCTGGACGCTAGTCATTCGGATGAGACGATAAACCGATCTCCCGTGTGCAGCATACACTTAGTGCACGTAAAAGAACCCATGGCAAAAAAGGGTTGTTCCTGGCAAAATTCTGTTGAAAAATGCACTTTGATAGGAAAAACAAATAAAATTGCACGCATGAAAAAATACAAAGAAAAAAAAGAGTGGCGCTGTAGTGTAGCGACGTACTCTCCCTGGGGAGAGCAGCCCGAATTTTACATAGAGAAATCTGTTGTGATAAAAAGAAATACAAACAAATAACAAATAGATAACCCTGTTTGTCGCAGATTAACAGCATGAGGACAGCTGCGGTCAGAGGTTCAACGTATTGTTGTCCTTTCAGTTGTGATAATTACGGTTTAACAGGTGCGTGACAGAAATGCGAGGTAGTTTGTCAGGATTGCGGGTTGAGGAGATGGTGGTAGTGGTGGTGTGAGAGTATGGAGAGAGGGGGAGGTAGTCACGATTTTTTTCCTGATTAGCTAGCCGTCCATTTCTGAAAAAGAAGACCTGCAAAAATCCCTATGCTCAGAGAAGTTCTATGGTGCCAGATACAAGAAAGAAGTGAACACACACCCACACCCGCACACACACAAACACACACACACACACACACCAATGAGACGGAGAGAGAGAGAGAGAGAGAGAGAGAGAGAGAGAGAACGAACAAAGCATCAAACAAAACACGAACAACAGTCAACAAAATAGCACGGCCTTCCTCTTTCCTTTCCACGTCCAACATTCTGTTGGCAGTTCTAATGTTTCCACGAAGAGGCTCCTGTTTCGATCGCGGCTTTGAAGATCTTGAGTGAAGTGTGTTCTGTGGTGGAGGAGGAGGAACGGGAAAGGTACAAGGGGAATAAGGTGTATGGGGAAGGGGGTGGTGCTTAATGCAAGAGGTAGGTGTTTATTTGTGGACTTAAAACAGTGTGGAGAACAGACCGGCGCCACCCAACACGGTGAAGCATTGAATGCTCACTGGGTAATATGACAATTTGTCTGTATTCTCCTGCAATGAGGAATGTCGTAGCAGCAGGTATTTGTTTCCCTTAATTTTTTTTTTTTTTTTTTTTTGGGGGGGGGGGGGGGGGGGTATGCTTGTGCTTTATTTACTTATCATTGTTTGTTCTTTGATTTTTATTATTTATTTATTTTTTATTGTTTATTGTTTATTATTATTATTTTTTAAATTAAAAAATATTTATTTATTTTATTTTATTTTATTTTTCTCAAGGCCTGACTAAGCGCGTTGGGTTACGCTGCTGGTCAGGCATCTGCTTGGCAGATGTAGTGTAGCGTATATGGATTTGACCGAACGCAGTGACGCCTCCTTGAGCTACTCATACTGATGCTGGTCTTTAGTTCAGAGAGGTCAATCTGTTGCCTCATGGTTTGGGCAAACAGGGTGTACGGGTGACGACGAGACGATCGTTGAAACTTGTGAAAGGCATCCAGCTGGAGCTTCCTGTCACTGTTGCGAAGTGGGGGCAGCGGACGATCGTGAAACAGAGAAGACACTTGGCCAGCTGAAGGAAGGCCACCGTGAACTTGGAAGACCCTGCAAGCGTCATTAGACCAAAAAAAAAAAAAAAAAGGTTCCATTCCCTTGCTATCCCTGACAGCACACACGGGACCAATTCTGTTACCACAAACGCAGGACACACTGAAAGTAAGCCAGCTCTTCGTTCGTAAAGCGTTCAACCGAAGCTTATACAGACTTGTGAGTTTGATGCGATAATACCGTCCTGCTGATCCAGTGCCAGCTACGCTGGACAGGACACGTTGTCCGCATGACGGACAGCAAGATCCCGAAGATGCTTTTGTATGGCCAAGTGAAGGAAGGCCACCGCGAACTTGGAAGACCCTGCAAGCGCTTCAAGGACACCTTGAAGACAAACCTCAAAGCCTGTGACATAGACATCGCTTCCTGGGAAACTGATGCCCTTGACCGCTCTCGCTGGAGGATGCTGTGCTCAAGTGGCATAAAGACGTTTGAAAACAGAGAACGCTGCCATTAAGGAGAAGCGTGAGCGAAGGAAGCAGGGCTCAACTTCTGGAGACGTTTTCCCTTGCAACACCCGTGGGAACTGCTGCGCATCCAGAATCGGCCTCTTCTCCCATATGAGGACACACACCGACAGATAAGCATGCCTGCCTACTCATCCATCGGACCGACGGGAGACTCCATCATCATGCAAAGTGGGGGCAGCGGACGATCGTGAAACATAGGGAGGACATTTGACATTTAAAAGTATACTTTTAAAAGTAAAAGACAACTAGTTTATAATAACATACTGTGCGATTAAAATTTAGAAGAAAAATAGAAAGATGGGAAAAAAGTACAAGAGAGAACCTATCGCATTAGGAATATCACATTGTTTTCTCGTCTTCCATAATTGATATATGCCCCCCACTGGCGAACTGCACAGCTGTGGTTCACGTTTACTTTTGGAGTCTTACATGCTAGCAAATATTTTCATTAAAGGACGCTTCCTGTTTTACGGTATCCCCATGGTTCGCTAATATACTATGCTGTTTCAGAAACTTTGGTGTTTTAATGCTTCTGTTAGCGTGTGAGTCGATTATTATCAGCACAATCACCTTCGTCACTTCAGCTGAAGTGCGAGTGCTGTTTGGCTTGAGTTCGGCACAGCGCGTAGGTTCCTTGTGTACCTGACCCTGTCTCGTTCTTGTGCTATGCTTTATCTTGTTTTGTTTTGTTTTATTTGTTTCATTCAATTTCATTTTCATTTTCTTCTTTATATATATATATATATATATATATATATATATATATATATATATATATATACGTCTGAAGGATCCATGATCCGCTTTTAGCTTCATCTTCGCTGCTGAAAGGGCGAAGTGAAACAAAACAAAGTACAAAAAAAAAAGAAAAAAAAAAATTCAAGCACTTAAACGTCTGAACATTCGCACCCCTCCTCCTGATCTCCCCCACACATCATGTACGTGGGTATGAAGATTCTCTGACCCATTAAATGTGGGGTAGTGTAACATATTCGAAAAGAAGTGTCGATGTTTCAGTCGGATGGCCGACAGAGATGGAGAGAGAACTGAATTTTGATGTGTGTGTGTGTGTGTGTGTGTGTGTGTGTGTGTGTGTGTGTGTGTGTGTAGCGAGAGAGAGAGAGACAGACAGGCAGACAGACAGAGACCGAGAGAGAGAACTCAGAACTCAGAACTCAGAACTCAAAACGTTTTTATTCAAGGATTAAGATTTTAGGCATTGCCTATTCTTCCAATCTGTCCTTGCTAATCTACATCTATTACAAATAGCACACACATAAATGAAAAGAAAATGTTTTCATGCAGAATTGTATACATAATGAAGAACCCCCCCCCCCCCCGCCCCCCCACACACACCCACATCCGTGCACACATATGCATACACACACTGACGCTCGCGTGCGAGCGCACACACATACATACACACACACGCACACACACACACTGACAGCACCCCCTCACTCCCCCCCCCCCCCACACACACACACACTAAGATTGACAGATGGATAGGACAGTGATTCACAGAGAGAGAGAGAGAGAGAGAGAGAGATGTCATCAATATAGAAGTTCCAGAAACATCCGGGTGTTTAAAAGGTACAGTATTGTTACTGTCTCTGAAATCTATGTTGGCAAGTGCAGCATACTACAGTGACTACCACCATCACCAATATTACTTGAACACTTGTCACGATTATGATAGAACGAAATGAATAGATTATGCATGCATAAGAAATAGAACGAGAGAAAAAAAAAGAAAAAGAAAAAAAGAGCAAAACAAAACACGATGAAATGAGAAAGCAAGGAAAGAACAACAACAATAGCAACAATGACTGATACAATAAATAAGACATAACTGATCCCTTTGTTAATGCCTACAGTAATTCAAAGATCAGAGTTATTTACTGTTGGAAGGGGTGAAGATGTTTATGCAGACTTGATTTGAACATAGGAAGAGAACTGCCCGTTTGTATGTGCAAAGGAAGGGAGTTCCACAGTGATGCACCCGAAAATGCAAAACTAGTTTTGAACAAATCAATTCGGGTACGTGGCAAAATGTATTTGTTAGAGCCGTATCGGCATGAGGCTCGTGTGAGCAGGTGTTGGAGATATTGCGGTGCTAAGTTATTGTGTGTTTTGTACATGAGTAATGCTTTGTTGAATTCTAGCTGGTTTTGAAGTGGAAGGATATTTAATCTGGCTTGCTTTTCTAACGTTGACAGTGAGTGATCTGGTAGAATTAATCTGGCTGCTCTCTTGTGGAGAGAATTTAGTTTCTTAAGATGAACATCTGCAGCACAGCTCCAGACAACAGATGCATAGTTGACGTGAGAAAGACAGTGAGCGTGGAAGAACATTTTGCGAGCTTCACTGTTTATGTAAGGTCTGAGCTGATTGAGTAAGAACAGACTGCGTGCCAACCTTTTACAGACAGAATCAATGTGAGCTTGCCATTTCAGTTCTTCATCAATTGTGACTCCCAAGACGCGGTGCTCGCGAACTTGATCTATGGAGGTATCATCGACATTCAGGGTGAGAACAAGGGGATTTTCTTGGTGCTTTTGTCTTGACGTGATAATCATACTCTTTGTTTTTTGGGGATGAAGTGTCATACAGTTGGATTTGCACCATTTAGAAACATCATTTAAGCCCGTTTGAAGAGAATTCTGAACTGAGGCAACGTTGGCAGCACTGGAATGAAGGGAAGTGTCATCTGCAAAAAGGGCACACGAGATTCTGGAGTCTGATAAAGACAAAGGAAGATCATTGATAAATATGCAGAATAGAAGTGGCCCTAAAACTGATCCTTGAGGAACTCCACTTTTTATTGCTCCCGTAGAAGAGAATCTACCATTGATGAACACATGTTGTGTTCTGTCGGTAAGGAATGATTCGAAAAAGGACAGCGTAGTGGGGTCTCTGAGATACAATGACAGTTTTGTGAGTAATATTTCGTGGTCAACGAGATCAAAAGCTTTCTGTAAGTCAAGAAAAACAGCGCCTATGATTTCACTTCGGTTGATGCCAGACAACCATGAATCACACAGATGGACTAACGCTGTTTGACATGAGTGACGATGTCGGAAACCTGACTGCAAAGGATGGAAAAGTTTATGTTTTTCCAGATATTGCATAAGATGTTTATGAACATGTCTTTCGAGTGGTTTCGACAATACTGACTGAAGCGAAATAGGTCTAAAGTTGTTCAGATCAGACGTGTCTTTTGACTTCGGTAATGGAATAACTTTCGCTGACTTAAGAGCAGGGGGAATCATACCCTGTTCGATGCACAAGTTGTATATGAATGTAAGGGGGACAACGATGTAAGGGAGAGCGAGTTTTAATAGAGAAGCATTAATACCATCAGGTCCTATTGATTTTTTGTTTCTTAGACTGGAAATGAGAGCACCAACTTCATGGACTGCAAGAGGAGGTATCTTGAAGGAATCTTCTCGTTCTATTCTGCTGTTACAGAACATTAAAAGAGAGGATGGCACATTATAATTTTCCGCGGACAGTGTTTCGTCAGATTTTGTTGACTCAGCTATGTTTAGGAAATGATTGTTGAATTCATCAGGCGACCATGTGTAGTGTTTTTGAATTTTAACACGAGACTTGTTAGTAATTTCAAGAGAGAGAGAGAGAGAGAGAGAGAGAGAGAGAGAGAGAGAGAGAGAGAGAGAGAGAGAGAAAGTCAGAATCCGAATCCGAATCGGAATTAAATCTCAAGCCACATTTAAAGGGTTGAGAACAAAACATGTTTTTGAAATGAGACGAACGTATTTTGGCACATAAACACATGAATATGTATCTAAAATTGGATAACACATAAGAAATGACTATTTACCTGACAAAAAATTACAGTGCTAATTTATCAAACTGTATAAAGCTGGCAATTTCTCGTCATTTTTATTAGCATACTTCTTTTCTTTTTCTTTTAATTTCGTCGTCATTTTTACCAGCATTAGGTAATGAAAGATTATAATTCTTGTTTTCTTTTTATTTTATATTTTACTGATCTAAACTGAAATATGATCTCAACATCGGCAGAACAACAGAGTGCAATATGAATTTCTGTTTCAAATGCATATCTATATAATTTACCTCTTATTACATTTGCTTTTCTATAAGAAATTCCAAATCGAAATCTTGTCAGTATGTTCGTATACACCGTTTGAATCTAACGAAAGTGAAAGTCATATACTTCGGTCTACCTCTGTTACTAATGTGAACATTCCATTTGTGCCAACCATAATCGACAAGTCTTTGAATTAAAAAAAAAAAAAAAAAATGAAAGAGTGTATACAATCCGACCCCCGATTTTTCCACACATAAAAAAGCCATACGCCACTAATGTATCACGATCCTCAGGAGCCCAGTTTTTTTTTTCTTTATTCGCGAAGCCTAACGGCATTGTATGAGCATTGAAAAGTAGTCCGTGCTCTCGGTTCTCACTGGTAAGTCGCAAAGAGTTCTGCAACCCAATCGATGAAAAGTTCTGTAACGTTGGTCATTTACTGGTGTTTCCTGAGCAGACTTTTATGCGGATTAGTGTGCTTTTCGATAGCATAGCATATGTCAGTGTATGCACGAATGGAAAAAGCCATTGTCCTCGACGTTCATGACTTTAGGATTTTTTTTTTTTTTTTTTTTTTTTGCTGTATGTTGTTCAAGCGCTTACTCCACTCCCTGCGCGAATGAGCACGCGCACATACACACACAAACACGCACACACATGCGCACGCTCTGATTCTGATTCTGAATTTGACTTTCTCTCCTCCCTCTCTCTCTTTCTCCCTCTGTCTGTCTCTTTGTGTCTCTGCCTCTGTCTGTCTGCTTCACCCCCCCCCTCCCCACTCTCTCACACACAGACTATGACTTGACATGCACGGACACACATGCACGCACACGCGCACGTGCTTTAACTTGTATGCGTGTGCACAGAGACTGGCATAGAAAAGAGACAGACATGATTACTCCCACGCTCATCTTTTTTTTTCTTTTTTTTTTAACAAGCATGCACACACATAGTAAAGAGAGAGAACGATGGAAAGCGACTGAGGGAGAAACAGCGGAGGGGGGTGCGGGAAGAGGGGGTGTCGGGGGGGCGGGGTGGAGAGAGAGAGAGAGGGAGAAGAGACAGACGTCCAGCTTGTGCGGACACGTCCGCAAGAAGTGTGTTTTGAACAACCCATTAACTCGTCTCTGTTTCCACTGTTTGCCCACTCCCGTCCTCCGCCTTCCCCGTCCTCCCTCCCCTCTTCCCCCTTTCCACCCATCACCCCCTCTCTCCTCCTCCTGCTGGCTCTGCCAACGCTCCTCCTCCTCCTCCACAATTATGTCATGTAATTGCACACGTTGAAGAGATGACGAGAACTGGGGATGCAGGAGAGCCAAAGAAAGAGAGAGAGAAAAAAATGTTATGTCATCAATGTTGCAGACATTTTTTTTTTCTTTCTGATCATTGGCCATTTTCCCACTCCTTCGATAACGTTTTCTTGTTCATTCTGTCCTTCCTTCTTTTTTTTCCTCCCCTAAGCCCATCCTTCGTGCCATGTCGATGGCTTTCTTCTCCGATTTTCGAAAACGAACTGTCGGTCTCGAGATCCCTGATTTTCATTTGTTACAGATCAGGCACAAGAAGAATAGCGTATCGTACGTCTTCATCGTGGTAAATGCCTGTCCGGTCTACTTTCGTTCGCTATTAAAAACAACAACAACAACAACGAACTTTTATCTAAATTTCTGCCTTCTAGTAATCTGAACTCCTCAGTTATAGTATTTTAAATCTTGTTTGAAATCAGTTTCGACAAGCAACTTAGGAAACGGTTCTCTGACAGATGATCAGAACTGTGTCGTAAGTTTGGTTTTGATGTCGAATTTGATTACGCAACTCAATGGCTGTTTAAGAACAAGGCACGCGCAGTTTATATCATCAGAGTAACTGATAACTTGCTGGAAATCTTGAATTGAAATTTATGTTTCTGCACGAAACCATCATTAGGGTGAAATAATTCCACGTCCAAATCTACCATCATGCGACAGTGAAAACTGAGTTGCGTGATAAAAGATGTACAGTTGTGGAAAATCGCAAGATTCACTAAGCTTTTTGCGTGTTGTCATTGTACACGTTTTCCTGGGCATCGACATGCAGGAAAAAAATGTACTCTGCTTTCTTACCCCGTCTGTGCCTCGTCGTTCCTTTATACATGTGTGAGCTTTCTTCATGAATCGTGTGTGGCGTGTCATGGAAAACATCTGAAATAATCTTGATCTTACTCGGAGAGCGTAAATAATTTTTTTTTTCAAGAATATCTTGTGTTTCAGTGCCTTACCGAAATGTACGACCTTACTCTAAACGCCAGAAGTTGAAGCTTACTCTCAGATTGTCTCCCAAACACTACGAGAGTATGACAACCCGTACCCACATAATTATCTTGCTGAAAGGACGTTGTCATAACAGCATTCAAAAATAAAGGCTGCGGAGGCGGTAAAGGGGAAGGGGGCGGGGGGTGGAGGGTGGGGAGGGGGGGAAGTGGTGGCTGAGAAGGAAGAGGGAGAAGGGGAGGGAACCGAAGAGGAGCGCTGTCAAAAGTCGAACGATTGTGTCCCTCGTGTATTTGGTTTTGATCTTAGTTCTCTTCACCCGGAGGAAGGAGAAGGAGGAGGAGGGAGGTATAGGATGAGGCGGAGGATGGAGAAAGGGGAAAGAGGGAGCAAGATAGAGACTCAGATGGTTTTATGTCCTTTGGCCATAGGCAGCGCATGCGTACACGTGGTGTAAGGGGAAGGGTGTAGAGAGAAACAGCGAGGGGTAATCCAACTTCAAATTTACATATGACAGAACTTTAACGTTACTTTAAACACAGTATGTAGTCCTACGATTTGAAAACAGTCTTTACATCCTTTTTTTCATGTTGTCGGTGAACAGAGAGAGAGACAGACAGACACAGACACATGAGAGAGAGAGAGGGAGAGAGAGAGAGAGAGAGAGAGAGAGAGGTGGGGTGAGGGAGAGTGATGTCTAATTAAATGTTGCCAAATGGGCTTTGTGACAGGGTGGTGGTAAACGACGACGAAAGAGCATTGAACAGTTCCATGTGTGTCTTATATTTCATTATCATTTGACCTCCAGCCGACTGTAGAGACTGCGCCAGGACTATACAATAAGAATAAAAGGTGCAATAGCTCGTTCCCTATTTTTATCAACTCCGAATTTGCATCTTTTTCTAAGTCAATAATGAAAACAGAAACTGTTAAACAAAAGCCACTACATATTAGCATCTGGCATTGCAAAACGGGTAGTGATTATTGCTTATAATTCCACTAAATAGTTCCGATAACAACTACACAAAAAGTACTCCATATCATCATCTGATATTACAATGGGCAGTGACTGCTGCGTATAACTGTACAAGATAGACCTCATAACGGAGCATCAAGGATTAGTTTTAGCTGGATAATGAATACTTTTTTTAAAAGATAATTTCGGGCATTATTAACATAAATTTGACACTGAAATTCCCAGTGTTTCTCAAAAATACGAGTGAACAAATGAGTGAAACTTGAACTTGAGGATTGCTACTGGAGAGGACCCCGCGGAGAGAACGCAGACGAACGGACCCGTTGGCAAGGGAGAACACAGAGAGGAGCCGGACTAACTCAGCTGGTGGAGCACCGAAATCGTGATCCTGGTGTCCTGGGTTCGAATCTTGGCCGAGCGTTTCGGTTCAGGAGTTTTTTCTCCCAGTAGGTAACCTTGGTTCTGTCTCCATTGCCTACAAATCTTCCGAATATGAGAATATAAACTGAGGTTTCGTGTGTAAACGTATACATAACAATTTGCGCACAGTTTAAATACGTCACAGTAGTTCGCAAGAGGCCAGTGTGGCTTGTCCTTGGCTGACAGTATGGATGGCACGTATTCATTTTGCATGCATCATCCCCGAAGACAGAATGTGGCTACCGATATGGTGGTATTAAAACGGTCGCATTCGATAAATAAATCGCCACTACCCATCAAAAAAGCAACATTCCTCATCCAGCCCCCCCCCCCCCCCCAAACCTCTCCCCCCTCCCAGTGCAACAGAATCTTCTACCATGAAATTGGCTGTATATCAACAAGAAGAAAAATAGAAAGATATAAGAATATAGAAAGGAAAAAAAATCTCACAAAAGAACAGGGGAAGTTCGTAAAATACTGTCACTAGAAATAGGACGATTGTATGTATATATATTTAAAATATCACCTCTTGCAACCCGACTGGTGTCATGATTTATCTATCAAACGTTCAGAAAAGAAAGTATATAAATCAGATCACCTAGTATTATTTAGAAACATACTTGTTTAAACAAATGCTCTTTGGCGAGACTAAATCTTTCGAAAACAAAAAAAAGAAAAACAACCTCATAGGAACTTTTTTAAACAGTTTTTTTTTTTTACAAAAGCAATTGTAAGAATACCCAATTATAAAACCCGGAAAGACAATAAATATTAAAAGCTTTCTAACAAAAATATAGGTCATTTGATTAGCAAAGAGAAAATAAGTAAGTGTGTGTGTGTGTGTGTGTGTGTGTGTGTGTGTGTGTGTGTGTGTGTGTGAGAGAGAGAGAGAGAGAGAGAGAGAGAGTTGAACAACAGAAAGAAACAAACAAAAAAATGCTTACGGCCTCATGTGACCTTCATTTCCATGTTTTAAATAACGATGACACGGAAATCAGAACTCTCGCTGTCAGTTCGCCATTACCTTTCTCAGTTCCGGTTCCGGTTTCTCTCTCTCTCTCTCTCTCTCTCTCTCTCTCTCTCTGTTTCTCTCCACCTCTCTACCATTTCTTGCTTACCATCTTTTCTTCTTTTGATTTACCTTATTTTCAAGAATGGGTCTGACAAGCACTATAAGTTTAAGTTTGCTTTCCCATTGCCCTCAGTAATAAAGAAATTTTGCAGTCATGTTTTTACCTTTCTCTCGCTGCGCCGCCTCCCCATTTATGAATAACTTATTCCCTTTTCGTCTGATTAATGTGAACGTATTCAACATACAGTGGTTTCATTTCTCTGTCCGTTTGTTACCATTTTCATGCTTCCATCTCTCCACCCCCTCCTCTCTCTGTCTCTCCTTTCATCTCTGTTCGCTCGCTCTCTCTCCTCTTTTTTTCTCTCTCTTTATACTTAATATGTGCACGCTTGTGTGTGTGTATGTGTGTGTGTGTGTGTGTGTGTGTGTGTGTGTGTGTGTGTGCGTGCGTGCGTGTTCATTCATGTTTTCTCCTTTATTATTTATTAATTTCATTGTGCGCTGGTCCTTCTGTAGCATGAAAGATCGTTTTCCTACTGCTCACGGGAGCCTTTGGACCCCTGATTTTTTTCTGAAACCCTACAAGTGCATCTTGCAGCATTCTTGGCGTGTGTGTCGCATTGATTCTGGTATCCTTTTTATGTTGATTAAAACGAATAACAAGTGTATGGGAACACGAGGGGCGAGGATGAAAGAAAGAGGGCAAACAAATGTTCTGAAACATCCAGCAATCTGCATGAGCAATCAACAACAACTTGCCCCCTCTCTGCCCCACCCCTGTGTCGGTTTCTCCGCCTCTCTCCATCCTTCCATTACTCGCCTCTCCCCCTCTCCTCTCTCTGTCTCTTATTGTCTCTCTTTTTCTCTGTCTCTGTCTCTCTGTCTCTGTATCTGCCTCTCTCAGAAAAGGAACAAGGAGACTGTGAAATATGTAAATTCATAATTTTATGAAAGTGTGTAATTGTATTATTTTCATTTTAGACGTGTGTGTGTGTGTGTGTGTGTGTGTGTGTGTGTGTGTGTGTGTGTGTATGTGTGTGTGTGTGTGTGTGTGTGTGTGTGTGTGTGTGGGTGTGTCGTTGTGTCTTTGTGTGTGTGTGTGTGTGTGTGTGTGTGTGTGTGTGTATGTGTGTGTGTGTGTGTGTGTGTGTGTGCGTGCGTGCGTGTGTTCATTCATGTTTTTTCCTTTATTATTTATTAATTTCATTGTGCGCTGGTCCTTCTGTAGCATGAAAGATCGTTTTCCTACTGCTCACGGGAGCCTTTGGACCCCTGATTTTTTTCTGAAACCCTACAAGTGCATCTTGCAGCATTCTTGGCGTGTGTGTCGCATTGATTCTGGTATCCTTTTTATGTTGATTAAAACGAATAACAAGTGTATGGGAACACGAGGGGCGAGGATGAAAGAAAGAGGGCAAACAAATGTTCTGAAACATCCAGCAATCTGCATGAGCAATCAACAACAACTTGCCCCCTCTCTGCCCCACCCCTGTGTCGGTCTCTCCGCCTCTCTCCATCCTTCCATTACTCGCCCCTCCCCCTCTCCTCTCTCTGTCTCTTATTGTCTCTCTTTTTCTCTGTCTCTCTGTCTCTGTGTCTGCCTCTCTCAGGAAAGGAACAAGGAGACTGTGAAATATGTAAATTCATAATTTTATGAAAGTGTGTAATTGTATTATTTTCATTTTAGACGAGTGTGTGTGTGTGTGTGTGTGTGTGTGTGTGTGTGTGTGTGGTGTGGTCACACACCACACACACACACAGACAAAAATTAATGTATAACACGACTGACATTATTTCATTATCAAGCTCACAGCTATCATGCAAGCAGCTGCTTGCCAGAATCACAAGCCCCTCCCCCACCCCTTCCAGTATCTTAGTTTCCCTCTTCCCACCTCTCCTTACCCATTCTCCCCGCCCGCTCCCACCACCCCTCATGGTCGGGGCACACGCAACACCGCGAGAAGGAGAAAGTGAGGGTAATAATATTCATGATCTGTCATTGGTAAAATCTTACAAACTGGATTAAAACTTGGCCCGTCTCAGAAATCGCGTGCACACTACATTTGCATGGAGATTCGCGTGGACGAGTAAATGGCTTCATTGCCCGCTGTCTGTGTTTCTCCTCTTCCTTTTTTTTTTCTTTTCTACTCCCCCCACCCCCGAAATACCCCGCATCCCCCCACCCTCCAACCAACCTCTCCCATCTTTTTCTCGTTCTGTTATATAACTATCAAGGGAGATGAAAAGACCTTCACACACTGGCAAACACTTGAAATTCTGGCAGATTCGCTCGTTGGGTAATGTGATCAAGAAGACATACTCGACACGCGGTCATCCCCTCCTGTTTCTGAGCCGATAACATGGCATAAGAAAGGAAGGAAGAAAGAAAGAAAGAAGACAAGCTCAAGAGGAAACATCCCACATTCTCGCTTTCGTCACAGTTAAACATTCGGCTCATGGACACGAATCCACGTGCTTGTGCGGATCGGAGTCTGGGCGATAACAGCTCGATAAAGTAGACCCATTCATTTCTTCCAATGTTTGGCAAGACATCCTCCCCGCTCAACCCCGCCCAATCTCTCCATCCCTTTCTTTCTGTTTGAGATTTGCTTTCTGTTGTGTTTCGTAGAACACTTCGATTTTCTAACAAAGATGCTACCGATCAGAAATTTTACGTTCAATGTTTGTCAACGGCGTTTTACACACACACACACACACACACACACACACACACACACACACACGCACACGCACACACAGATGTTTCGAGATGCGTTTTTCGTTTGTCTTGTTTTTTGGCTGTTGTTTTTTCATTGGACGCATACCGGAATCTGTTTTAACGGTTTCGCAACCATGA
Organism: Babylonia areolata; assembly: GCF_041734735.1. NCBI lineage: Eukaryota > Metazoa > Mollusca > Gastropoda > Neogastropoda > Buccinidae > Babylonia > Babylonia areolata. The sequence continues at coordinate 7,370,302 of NC_134883.1, forward strand.
TAAGTATGGTCAACGTGCTCGGATCAGCTTTAAACAGTGTGCTTCTTTCATGAACTGATGAGATGGTTTGGGTCCTGATGGGTGTCAATACCGTGGCTATCATTCCTGCATTTTGTTTTATATTGTTTTGCATACCTCCCGCTGGGACGTGGGGGCGGAGGGGGGGGGGCTTTCTCAGTGTAAACAGTATCCCCACCTTCTGGAAATTCTGTGCTATAAATTTCCTCTTTTCTGTCACTGCAGCTGTCTTTGTTTTGGCCCTTTTCCTTGCTCTTCTTTAGTCTCGTTCTTTCTTATTTTCTCTTTGCTGATCCATTTGCATACGTTTTTGCTCGAGAGCCCAAACTATATGTTTTGACTTTTTCCGGACTTGAAAATTGGGCATTCTTACCATATTGTATTCCATTTTGCCGTAAAGACGTGTGAGGTGCCCATTAGAAACTTTTGAATTTCCATGACTGTATATATGTGGGGTTTTTTTGTGTTTTTTTTGGTATCATATATAGTTATATCTACACTCAGTTAAAAAAAATCCTCTGACGAAAAAAATAGGAACTATTCTCATCTAAAAATTATGTCCGTTGATCCGAGAAAAAAAAATGCTTTAGTGGATTGCATTGCTCTCGCGTAAAGCCTGGAACCTGTGTTTTCTTACTTTTTTTTTCTTCCCCAGTCTCAAAGAGAGAGAGAGAGAGATCGAGAGAGAGAGACAAGACGAGACAAAACAAGACAAAATCTTTATTTTCGAGGGTAATAGATGAGCAAATAACATGCTTTTTTACATCCAGCCCTCGCCCTAAAGAGGGAATAAAGCTAAAAAAGCGAAAATGAGCAACAGGGGGAAAAAAAGAAAAGGAAAAAAGAAATAAAATCAAAACACAATCAATATACGCAATCAATATATATATATATATATATATATATATATATCTATATCTATATATCTATCTATCTATATATATATATATATATATATACACAGAGAGACAGACAGACAGACAGAGACTCAAGACACGAGACTCATGACAGAAGATGTTTTATTCATAAAGGCCATAGCCTCTTAAAAGGGCGATACACTAGAAAAAATGAAAGTCGCGGATCAGATGACACTGCACACACACACACACACACACACACACACACACACACACACACACACGCACACACACACACACGCATCCACAGATCTCTCTCTCTATATATATACAGAGAGAGAGAGAGAGAGAGAGAGAGAGAGGGAGAGAGAGATAATACACTGGTTTTCATCTTATGCTTTGCTTTTAGGAAATTGTTTGTCGTGGCCAGCGTAATAGACGGATGTATTTCCCTGAAAATTAGCGCTGAAGCAATGTCCATTTCAACACAGAGAGAGAGAGCGAGAGAGAGAGAGAGAGAGACAGACAGACAGACACACACACACACACACACACACACACACACACACACACACACACACAGAGGGCGAGAACAAACATTTTAAATGCAGCGGTGATATGATCACATGTTTCTCGAATTGCCAGAGAAACGTTACACACACGATTAGCAGTACAATTTGTGAAATCTGTCGCAAAAGAAAAAGAAAAAAAAAGAGAAAAAAAAGAAGACAAAATGAGTTCCGAGAGAAACATGTAGGCAAACCACAATTGGAGATCATAAACGGAATGTGTGTGTGTGTGTGTGTGTGTGTGTGTGTGTGTGTGTGTGTGTGTGTGTGTGTGTGTGTGTGTGTGTGTGTGTGTGTGTGTGTGTGTGTGTGTGTGAGTGTGTGTGTGTGTGTGTGTGTGTGTGTGTGTTTGTGTGTGTGTGTGTGTGTGTGTGTGTGTCCGCCGCTATAATAATCGGAATGTGTGTGTGTGTGTGTGTGTGAGTGTGAGTGTGAGAGTGTGTGTGTGCGCGCGCGCATGCGTGTGTGTCTGTGTGTGTATGTTTGAGAAAGAGCTATCAATAAGAGAGAGAGAGAGAGAGAGAGAGAGGAGTTGATTAACTATTTCTATGTTATGAATTTAATCTGATATTTTTTTTTTCGATTCCATAGTGCTTTAAATTTGTGTGAAATCGTTTAACAGACCAATAAAACAACAACAACTTAGGGTTCCCGCTCTTGGCCTTGTCTTCCTTGAGCTGTTTAAATTGAATGATATCGTTTTCCTCCCCTCGTGAACACGCTTCTTGTTCCTCATCATTTTAGTTTTGTTTGCTGGCTTGCTCTTTGGTGATATCTTTTGTAATTTACTCTTTTTCCATTAGTTCCTGTGAACCGAGCAAAGACGACTCTTCACAATCGGCTGTGTGTGTGTGTGTGTGTGTGTGTGTGTGTGTGTGTGTGTGTGTGTGTGTGTGTGTGTGTGTGAGTGTTCATATATGTGCGAATGAGCATGCACATGCATGCGTGCTCACGCGCCCGCGTGTGTGTATGTGTGTGTGTGTGTGTGTGTGTGTGTGTGTGTGTGTGTGTGTGTGTGTGTGCGTGTGTGTGTATGTGTGTGCGCGCGCGCGTATATATATGTGTGTGTATGTGTGTGTGTGTGTAGATATAGTATGTATGTGCAAAGCAACAGAAACGGATTTCATGCGACTCCGGCTCATGGGTCCGCTGTTTAATGGGTCATGTTGACAGCTACCGGTCATCTTCTTCTCCCAAACTCAGGGACCAAATAAAACACCCTTCAGCTTTCAAGGGTTTTGGCATCTTTGTTTCTAATGGACGGAGAACCACACAACCGACATAGCTGGGGTAGATCTGGTGTTCAGTTCTGTGCGGTGCCTTAATGACTGTTAACAGAGTTAAGGGAGAGGAGGAGAAGAAGAAGAAGAAGAAGAAGGAGGAGGAGGAGGAGAAGGGGAGAGAGAGAGACAGAGAGACGGAGACAGAGGGGAGAGAGAGAGAGAGAGAGAGAGAGAGAGAGAGAGAGACAGGCAGACAGACAGACAGAGAGAGACAGACAGACGGACAGATGGTTTATTCATAAGGCCATGGCCCCTCAGAAGGGTGTGTACATGAGCGTAACAGAAGCGTATTCAAATTATTTTACATCTATACATATCGTCTTTTCGATGGTTTGTAGAGATACGCGGCCATTACAATATGTTCATTTTTTGATGACAGCAATACGACCAGTTTAAATAAATATGATGTCTTTCTTGTACTTGGGTGGTATAAATTGCTCTCTAATATCTCAATCCAGGACAAGAAAGAACAAAGTGAATTGTGCGCGTCTTCTATTAAAGATTTACATATTCGAAATTTCAAATATCGAGTATATGTCTGTCGGTAGCAATTACAATGAATGTATGTATCAGAAATACAAAATCTAAATTTTGTCATTATTCTCTTCAAATTAATCACATGTGATCCAGTGTCACTGAATGAAATGTGCTCATGATATGGCTCTGTTTTTTTTTCTGTCTTCCCACCTCTCCCCACGCCCCTACCCCCCTCTTTCTTATCTCTTTCTCCCCCCCTCCCTGTGTGTGTGTGTGTGTGATGAAAATAGGGGTGAGGTGGTGGGTGGTGGTGCATGCATGAACATGTGACATTAGTTTCGTTTCAATCCTATCCAACCTGATGCCTCTTGTGGGCTATTGATCTCGTCTTGTAGTTAGCTGTCACTGATCCAGTAAGCACGGTATCGCCAACATATAACAACACCTGGAAGGACTTCCCGAAGTCAGTACAAGATGTTCATGGGTTCATGGGACTGTCATCTCTTGGATTTTGGGGTTCCGAGTTCGATTGACAATGGCGCTTGGTGGTGTAAAGATCGGACATGTTCCGAGTTACCAGGTCACCATAATGGTACGCATATTCTAGTTGAAATATGCGAGTTTCCGTAATCCAGCATTGGGTTCGGTATGCGTGGACACGCAAATATATGTGCATTAAGCTCTGCTCCCGCAAACGGAGCATTGGTGCCTGATTGTGGACAAATAATAGTCACACATTCAATCAAAGTGATGAACGCAGATCAGCAACAGTTGTAGCAGTAGCACCGGTAAGAGGAGGAGGGGAGAAGAAGAAGAAGAAAGAAGAAGAAAAAGAAGAAGAAGCAGGAGCAGGAGGAGGAGGAAGAGGAGCTGGAAAAAAGTTGCTGAATTTTCCTATTTTTTCTGCAACAACCTTACCTGTAGCTGACATGACAGCCGTCGCAGACTTACCGTGAGTAGATCTAGATTGGACAGAGAACACCAGTTTCGGTAATGTAGAGCCCTTTGCTACTTCAAACAGATTGGATAGCTATTCCATTACTCGTGACGTCGTCGATGTAAAAACATTGCTCTGACGGCTTTGCCATTTGGACGCGTGTAGATGTATACAATTATCTGTTTTTTTGCTGCTCCATCGTCTGCTCCGTTTCACTGGCATTACTACTAAGCCGCTCATTCCGAGTCCCTCATACACAGTTGTGTTTTAATTATTTTTGTTATCAGCCTGGGAGAGAGACAAAAAATTGTTTAATGACAAGCGTACCAAAGGAGTTCATTTAATCTACAGTTCTATCTATGTTTGTCTATAAATGTATTTCCGAGATAATTTTTGTAAAGATGTAATCTTGAAAGTTTTTTTTTCTAGTGGGAAGAGGATAGTTTTGTACCAAACTGATATAACGTTAGGAGAGAAACGCATTTAAAAAGTAATTTCATTTCACAGTAATTTTCGGATCCACTCTGTTTACGCATACCCAGATTCAAACACTCGACTGTTGGCCGCCGTTCTTTCTCTGTCTCTGGACCTTGCGATTGGAATGAACTTCCTCTTTCGTTTCGTCAAGTCTCCACACTCAGCTCTTTCAAGTCTGGCCTTAAAACCCACCTCTTCCCAAAATAGCCTCCCTTGCCTGCCCTTCCTTGTCTTTAGTTTCTGCAGTTTTAGAGTTATGCATGCATGTGAATGACTGGTGCGAAAGCGCTTTGATTTGTCTCTGCACAAGATTCAGCGCTATATAAATACCATTATTATTATTATTATTATTATTATTATTATTATCTTGAACATCGAAAGATACATGGAACACACTGATGCTTGCCTACACTTAACATCGAAACATGTCTATCGCGGTGTATTATCATGAACCGTTCACTAATATTCAGCAAGAATTTCCGATTATATTCATGGACTGGTTTTCTTTAAGCTCGCTTATCACACACTCGTGAGGCAGTAGCAGTATCACGGCCACTACCAAAACAAAAATATATCGGGAGGCCCAAACTTCTTGGAAGGAAATGCAGATAGACGTGAACTGACAAGAGGAGTTAATGATTATTGGGATATCTCAAGACACGTCAGATGTCAGATAATTGTTCCTTCCTTGTGAGTAGGTATACTGGAGGGACAAAATCTGTCGTAATTTACCAATTTTACCAGTTACCAATTTTATCATTGTTATTTTATCTACAGATTAATTTGTTTGTTTCGTTTTCTTTCTCTCTTCCCCCCCCCCCCCCCCCCCCCCCGAACTATTTCACTCGAATTATTCACGTGTAGCAATTATATTAGTTGTGTGTCAGTGTAGAATTCATTGGGCTGTGTGTTACTCCACTTCGCTTTCTGATTATATGAGCAACGTTGTTTCCCGTGTATTTCTTTGCGTTATTCTTGTACGTTTGAGTATAAAGATGTGCGTGTGTACACAACCAGGTGGTAAGGGTTTATGTTGTGATTGATGTGGATATTGGTAGAGGGAAATAACAGGGATTAACGTATTAAACGTCGACAGTTTCGACAGACGTTTTAGTTCCTGTGCATTTCAGGCTTGTACCGTCCACATAATTATCAGCGATAGCGTTGATGACTGACCGCAGGCAAGTCTGACAGCTAATGATGAACCATGCACGTCTTTGCTTTCCTTGCTTGCTTTCCTCCATACTTTTCCTGGATTCTTTAAATCATTTTCCCCACCTCTCTGAGTTTCTAGGGCAGTCTTGCTGAACTTTGATTGTTAGGCCATAAAATTTCTTTCATATCACAGTTTTACTCATTTTGGCACTGATTCAAAGAAAGGCTGTCAAGCAGATAAACGTATATAAGTTACTTTCTCTGGTTACATTCAGCATGAAAAGAGCGTTTTAAAATGCTGAGCAAAAATATAAAAGGAACAGTTGCGTATGCTTTGAAATGCATATAAAAATGTCTCTCTCTATTACATACGCGCACGTGCACACACACACACACACACACACACACACACACACACACACACACGTACACGCAAGCACAGTTGATATGTCCCCGTCCTCCTCATTTCCTTATACAGCAAGGAAATACGATTGAAACAAAAAATGATGCCCATCAACAGAGACTCAAAATTACCTTTGCTGTAATTTTTCTCTTTTTTTTTTCTGCAGGTCAGACTGACATTTGAAAAGTCGTACAACCTTGTCTTTCGCTGAAGAAAGAGCCATCTCACATTCAACAACTGTCCCAGTTAATGACACCAAATGGACTCAGACAAAGGACACCACCATCATACGTAATGCAGCAACTCGTTTTTACTTAGAGTTGTGTAGAAAACATTTCTCTATTTTCTGTCCGTTGATCCGAAGGGAAAAATGCGTCAGTGGCATATGATGCTCTCGCGTTATGTCTGGAACCTTTGTTTTGTGATTTGTTTTCTTTTGCAGTCTCAGAGAGAGAGAGAGAGAGAGAGAGAGAGAGTTTATTAACTGGTGTGTGAGCCTCAATCAGCATGAACTCGTAAACAAGTCTTTTAAGGATTAATTTTCCTTGGAAGTTTATACAAGGTTTCTTATCCCGGTTTGGATATACTGTTATACAGAGTGTAATCTTGTGAATTATTTGCTTTTTGTAAGTTTTGAAATATTGTGACGGTTTTCTTACATGGGCGGGTTTTGCGCCACGGTAATCAGGGGAACAAGACATGAACCAAAAGTCTGAGTTTCATTTTACAACTGGTTATACATTTGTATCAGTATCTCTCTTTTTTGTCACAACAGATTTATCTGTGTGAAATTCGGGCTGCTCTCCACAGGGAGAGCGTGTCGCTACACTGAGAGTGCCACCCATTTCTTTTGTATTTTTTCATGCGTGTAGTTTTATTTGTTTTTCCTGTCGAAGTGGATTTTTCTATTGAATTTTGCCAGGGACAACCCTTTTGTTGCCGTGGGTTCTTTTAACTTGCGCTAAGTGCATGCTGCACACGGGACCTCGGTTACTCGTCTCATCCGAATGACTAGCGTCCAGACCACCACTCAAGTTCTAGTGGATGGGGAGAAAATATTGGCGACTGAGGCGTGATTCGAACCAGCGCACTCAGATTCTCTCGCTTCCGAGGTGGACGCGTTACCTCAGGCCATCACTCCACATAAAGATATGTGCAACATATTGGGCATTCATCGCATCATCCGCAGATTAAAGTGTTGTATGCATAATCATTTCACTGTATCAGATGACACATTGATATTTTGTCAGCGAGCGTGTGTTGTGATGTGCATGGGTTCTGTGTATTGTTAGTTAGTTGATCGCGATTAACTGGATTGGAAATATATTAAATGGTCTTTGATTTGGACTTTTTATACACATACGTCTGTCTCGGGTATATCTATGGTGGGAATGAGACTGTGATAAAACAAATCAGTCAATATAGCTGTAGTTTAAGGAAACAGTGAACATGACACTGGCACTGTAACTAATTAAGTGCAAATATTTCTTGGTTGTCTTTGGACGACTCTTCAAATAGCTCACTACTCATAAACCTGGACAAGAACGTAAAAAGACGGTTATTCGTTTGGCGCCATGTTTAAGTCATTACATAACAAATATTCATACTGTAGGACTCGCCTAAACTTTAAGGATGCTCGCGGGCTCAGACTGTACGCCTGAACACTGGCATATTAATACTATGTTTAGCAAGATATAACGATTTCTTCATGAATACATGCTTCAGTCACAGACATTGAGGTTATCTTTCCAACCATTCTCTTCTTATTCCCAATGATTTTGCCCTTTATGTCTGGCCACAATATCTCAATCAATATTTCCAGGGTAAAACAAAACCCTAAATTTTCTCACATTCCGCTACAGATAACACACAAATACATCGCAGGCAACCAATGGTTCTGTCATTTTGAAACTGGCAGAGCAGCAAAACTTTTTGAGAACTGGAAGGGTGTGGATGAAGGACAGGAAAGCATGAACATTAGATCCTTTGATGACAGCAGCTGGGTGCCTTTCTTACAGAGAAAACCATTCCTTATTCCAGGCAAAACTCAAGTAAGACTTGTCAGATGTCCAGCAATGGAAATTTTTTTGAAGTGGCTAGTTTATCGGTGTATGGTGCTTTGTCAAGTATTTTAATCTCAGCAGAGGTTCAACTTCGATGCTTCAACGTCGTCTGACGCATGAGGCAGTCAAGGCATTCCATACCCCACGGTCCTCAGCCCATTTACTGGGGTCACCCCATTGTCTGTCGACAAGTATGTGGTCTCTCTCCACTGTTTGCCGCCACTTCATCTTGGGCCATCCCCATTTTCTCCGACCTGCAGGTGTTCAATTCCCGGGTTGGCATGTAATTCATGTTGCAGTGTGCATAAATTCTTGCCCCAACCAGCAGAGACGCCGTTTGCAGAGGTTGCTCGACATGAGAGGAAGGATTTCTCTCTGATCTCTTTATTCGAAATACAATCATGCCATCTTATGTCTAGGATCTTACGTAGGCATCAGGATTCAAAGTCGTCTATTGTTTTCTCTCCTGTAAGGTCTCAAGTTGCCACGGTTTGTAATTGTAGAAGATCGTGTATAGCGTAGATAGAACATCAGAGTCAAAGAATCTCAGTTTGAATCTCAGGGAAAGAGAGTTTTAACACTTTCTCGCAATGTGCGAAAAAGTGTTATTAAAAAAAAATCCTTTGTCATCGGACTTTGTTTCTTGTTTTCCCCCCACAAAAACCTTAGAGATGAGAGAAAACATGGGGTTGCGAGGGTGTGTGGGAGTACAAGAGAGCGTGGGGTATCAAGGCACTTCAAACTTGAGACAGAGAAGAAGAGGAAGTAGTGGAAGTATTGGGACGATGCAGACGGCACCCTCAAAACGTTGGGGTTTCCACTGTAGGCGCTGCCGCTTGAGTATGAATTCGGTAGAAAATATAGAAAAGAAATATACGTATATATCGGAATGAAATAATGGAAAATAAATGTATGTAATATATTTCATTTCTCACAGACGAGCATGTAGTGTGTGTGAGGGGCACTTAGGAATTTTGAAGTCAGCTGACAACGGAAGACACGAGACAAGGTCAACATGCATCAAAATGCTTTCAAGGAAAACTTGGCCTGGGTTTTCTACAACCAAAAGTTTGCTGTGACTGGTTGACATGCATGCCGTTACTTCATATTTTTAAGACAGTTAAGGCCAAAGCGGGCATGCTGTACTTATCTCTTCCCTTTTAACTTGTCACGTTGGTGAGGGGAAGGGGAGGGAGGTAGGGGTAAGATCGACAATCTGCTCTCTCTCTCTCTCTCTCTCTCTCTGTCTCTCTCTCGTCTTGTCCTACTGGTGCATGCGCATGTACTTGACGTAGATTTTACATCTCTCTCTCTCTCTGTCTCTCTCTTCTTTTCTTTCTTTTTCTCTTTTTGTTTTCAGTGTGCTAAGTAAGTAAGTAAGCTAAACACGAACTGAACAAAACAAGCTTGTTAACATTTTTGGATACCCAAGTACAGCCTGTTGGCTTGTACACTTCAGAAGTATAGGGATAGCAAAGACTGAAAACTGTCGAGAGAGTTCATACACTTGCAATCAAACGACATCTCACTGTGCCACAGAAAGTACCAAACAAACTTGTGCATGGAGAGATCGGCCGCTTGCCATCTTGTGTCAACAGTGCGGTCAGATGTGTCAGTTTCTGTCATGAAGGATTCAAAATGGACAGAAGACGTATCCACGCAAGCAAGCATAAATATCTTCTTCTTCTCGTTAGTCAGATGGACACTCCAATCTCTGCGATGAAGGCAGCCGTACGCTCCTCCACACAGCCGTAGTGTTTCCGGACCAAAGCAAGCATATATGCTAGTTACTCTCGACAAAAATGGTAAAAAGAAATGTTGGGTATCTCGTTTAAAAGATGTACTCTTTGGCCTAAGGTTTGGATACATCTGGTGTTGGTTATGAAAAATCTATCATTTTTTTCTGTGAAAAATGTCTGACTATATTTTATTTGGAATGGGAAAGTACTGTGCTGAAAAACAACAACAAAAAGTTACCAAAGAACACTTTAGTTTACTTCTGAGAATTAATGATATTTTGACTATGGGCACAGAAAATGTTGCAAGGACAGCATTGGGGCGATTACGTTAAAAGGGGCTGCATTTAATTAATTTCAGACAATGAACAAGATACACCTTGCAGCTTATCTGAAGTCTCGCAAAACGAAGAATACGTCATTCGTGTTTGTCCTTTGTATTCCCACATTAGAAACAAACACCCGAAGATTTGCATTATACAATCTCTGCTATTCCCACATCAGAAAAAAACACCTGAAGTTTTGTAATATACAATCTCTGCCACGATTCAGAAAGTGTGACAACAAGCAAAAATCAAGGAACTTAGGAACTCATGTCTTTCATGGGCGATAGTCCCTTCTGTCAACTGAGAAAAAAACAACTGAAGATCCATATCTTTGGAAAGTTTTCATTCTTGCATGCATGGCTTGTACATGTTTTCGGTTTCTTTCGTATTCATTTTGCCATGTTCTTTTTGTTTCCTGGGGCCGGAGGCATTCAGAATAAAGTCCTCTTGTCTTTTCATGCAGAAAATGTCTGTCGTCTGTGTCTGAGTGTCTGCCTGTCTGTCTCTGTCTCTGTCTCTCTCTCTCTGTTTATCAGGTACTGGTTAAGGTTGTTGAATATGAATGCGCAGCGATTACCCAAACAGGCATATTTGATGTTGTTTAAACTGGACGAGAGGGAAAAAATATGGGTGTCTTTAGTCAAAAATACTTTATTTAGACTTGGATTTGGGTATGTCTGTTTGCAACAGGGCGGTGGTTGTGATCAAACTTTTTTTTTTTTTTAAATTACGGCTTGGTTTGCTCCCAGTAAATGGATTATTTTTTCAGGAGAACATTCAAATGTAATTCAAATTACGCATATAAACGTCTTAACGTGGTCGAAGATGAAAATCATTTTATAAACAGTTATGATCTATACAATAACCTAAAGCAAAAACATCTTAACTCTGAAGGTCAATCATATGTTCACTTGCTAAAGAATGGTTCTATTTGTAGTATTCGTAAATTCTGTGTTTATATATTTAATGCCCTGAAGATACGACAGGAATTCCTTGACAGTAATGAAGACATTTAGAATAAATTTACAATGCGCAAGAGGCATTTTTGTTCTACAGGTTTAAGTTAGTTTGTATCTTACATTGAGTTGTCGCTACGTGATCACCATATTTTGTACTTTTGACCTCTTTCTATGGCCCGGAGGCCTGGAGATGAAAGTTTTTGTTTTTGTTCTTGTTTTTGTTCTCTCTCTCTCTCTCTCTCTCTCTCTCTCTCTCTCTCTCTCTCTCTGTAGTGAGTAACGCGTATTGTAATTCTGTTTGTTGAATTCAGTGTTAAATGTGATGTACGATTGATTCAATGTTTTCACACCACCCCCTTCATGAGGGGCTATGGCCTATTATGAATAAAACATTCGCATTCGCATTCGCATTCTCTCTCTCTCTCTCTCTCCATGTCTCTCCTTTTCTGTCTCCCTCTCTCTCCCTCCCTTCTCTCTCTCTCTTTCTGGAAAGAACGAGAGAGAGAAGGGAGGGAGAAAGAGGGAGACAGAGACTTGACACGCATTATGCCATTTCTCTCTCTCTCTCTCTCTCTCTCTCTCTCTCGTGTGTGTGTGTGTGTGTGTGTGTGTGTGTGTGTGTGTGTGTGTGTGTGTGTGTGTGTGTGTGTGTGTGTTCGTTTGTTGTTTGTTTGTTTGCCTCTCTCTGTCTGCATGCATGTCTCTCTCTGTGTTTCGGTTGGTTGGTTGGTTGGTTATTCATTGAACATCTGTTCACTAAAGTGTTAGTAGAAGAAAACGAGTGTGAAAGTTTGTGCAGTGTATGTGTTTATGTGTATGGGAGCGTGTTCGAACTGTATACAATTACAAATGTAGCAAGAAATGTAAATTTAGAATGATGGAAATCTCAGGGATGGAAACAAACTAAGAGATTCAATTAATTAACCACAAACTCAACTAACTAGTAAAAGCTGGTAAGCGTAAAATGTCAGCATACTTATAGGTAATTAGACATTAGAAATTCATGACATTTAACAAAAACAACCCCCCCCCCCAACCCCCAACAAAAAAAAAAAATCGTAAGTTAACGATACAGATATAATATTTTTGGAACTGAGTAGACAGAAAGTGCAGGAATGAACTCTTTTAACTTAACGCAAGAGAGAATATGCGAATTGAACTGGTTATTTTCTTTCCACATAGGCATACAATATTCCTGGTATATTTTGTTTTGAAGGCGTCAATTTTCCATCTGTACAGAAATCTGTATTTCCTCACTGACGCTGAACTGAATATTTATTCGTTATATTGATATCGAACTTTGTAGTGTTTTTTGTTTTCTTATATTCAGGGTTGTGTTTGAATATATCACAGGCAAACGTATCAAAAGGAATATAACAACAAGACCAAGCGACAAGGTGTGTGTGTGTGTGTGTGTGTGGTGTGTGTGCTGTGTGTGTGTGTGTGTGTGTGTGTGTGTGTGTGTGTGTGTGTGTGTGTGTGTGTGCGCGCGCGCGCGCGGAAAATCATTTTCGAGACATTTTAAGATATATAAGATTGGTCAATTCTTTTGGTAAATGACCGGTAACATCATACGATGGCATTATCTGTCGTACCACTCACGTATCAACATTTATTATTCAGTGAGAAAGTGAAGAACTGAAAGGACACGAGGAAATAGAATTCCGAAATATATCTGGTTTAAAAGTTTGAAGAACTCACTTTAAACCACGTGTCAGTTTTTGATATGTTTTCTCTGTGAAGTACGCATGCTAAAATATCGGATTTCTATTGTTCGAAAAGGCCACATTGGGTCTTTTCTTTCAAAACTTAAAATTATTGTCTTTGACGATATCATATTTGCAGAGATATTCTAAAAGAAATGTAGTTTTCTTCCTGATATTCAGATCACCTCAATTGAGACAAAAACATTAAAAAAACCAAAAAACCAAAAAAAAACCAAACATGTTTTTCATTAATGATTTTCTGTTCATATTCAATTCAGCTGGGATGTACGTTTTTTCATATCTAATACCGTAAATGAAATTTGGATCAAACCCCCCCCCCTCTCTCTCTCTGTGGGTGTGTGTTCCCTCCCCATTTAACACTTGACTACTTCCATGGTCCAGCAGTGAAGTGGTTAATCTTTAGAGTTTCCTTTTTCCATATTAAGAAAGGCACTTATAATACATATCCCGTTAATTCCGTCTCGGAAATTCATTGTACGATCCCTGCATGAACAGTGTTGTTGCTTCAAGCCAACTTATTCAATCATCCCATCGGCTTCTCTTCCACTTTGTGTGAAGTAAGTTACGAAAATGTAGGATTCGTCCGACAATTCAGAATGAAATATCTGACAGGCAGGAAAAACAAGCTGAGAAAGATACAAGGCTTACAAGAGCGAAGGGAAGAAGGAACGAGAGAAAAAGAGACACTAACACTTTGACACTTTGACGTTTTACTGTCATTGACTGCACAGTCCGTGTGACGGACGGATATAATTGACTTTTTTCCCTCACTCAATAGAAAACCATTAAAGAAAATAATGAAAATGCAGATTGTCAACAGATTCACAATTAAACGCAAAGACAGATAATAAGATACTTACATGAAACTGCTGACAGTTCAGTTCAGTTACTCAAGGAGGTGTCACTGCGTT